>NC_056728.1:1545295700-1545433200 GCF_019279795.1 Protopterus annectens
CAGTGAATTTTTTCACAGGAAAACAATTCGCTGTTCCGAAAAACACACACATAACATAAGCACACCAAAAACCTTATAAACCTACACTAAACCTTACATACACAACTATCTATGCACTAACCTTAACCCAAACCCTAACCCTAAGGTCCGTCACTAACGCACACTTACCTTACCTGCATCCTAACCCTAAGGTCTGTCACTATCGCACACCTACCTTACCCGCATCCTAAACCTAATGTCCGTCACTATTGCACACTCACCTTACCCGCACCCTAACCCCATTGTCCATCACAATCACACACTTACCTTAAGCTGTTCCGTAATAGTCATAGGACGTTTTCTTTTTACACATACCAGCTAGAGAAATGTAAATGCTTTCATCTTGCTGTAGAACATATTCACATTTACTGTAAACACACAGAGAAACAGTTTGCAATGCACACAGTCTTGCCCATATGCAAGCACACATGTTTCGCATGTCGGTGTTTTCAGTGTCAGGATTTCAACATGTTGGGTATTTGCTTTGTCGGTCTTCTGGTGTCGGTTATCTCGTTGTCATTGTTCTGGCTTGTCGGTCTTATCAGGTAGATCTATATATATATATATATATATATATATATATATATATATATATATATATATATATATATATATAGAGAGAGAGAGAGAGAGGGGGAAAAATCCTGTTCTGGCACAAAGTGATTTTATGTCTTTACAAACTGAGAGTGAATCTTGACTCAGAACATTAATTGTTTTAGTGACTGTTGAAAATCCTCCATAAGAAGAGTTATGTCGATATGAGCACACACCTTACAACTTTATTCCGTCATTTAAAATATTAAAATGTTGGCAGGTGTTTATCATTAAATAAATTTTTCAAATTATGCAAATGTATCACAGTGTCGAAGCCTTACTGTTTGAAAAAGCAAAGGTGAATTTAAACAATCTTTATTTAAATGTGTATTACTAAATATCAGTCACAAGGCTTTCACATCAGTTACCTTTCAGCTTTCTTTGCGGGAGAAAGTTAGATCAGGATTTGAGTTAAGAAACACAAAGACAGGCTTAAGTATACTTTACTAATCTTTGTTTCATTTGTACATTTTGTGAAACAACTTTGCAACTGAAAATACAGAATCAGAAGTATGTTATTCTTTATAAGGTGAAACAGCTTTGCATTTGCAAATTTAGGATCAGGGACATGTTATTCATTATAAGCAGAATTAAAGGGTCATCCTACGAGTCTCCTGGAATTTGGCATTGAGGATGAATACTGCCAAAGAGCTGTGATGCAAATGCAAATCTTCTGGCTTTTGCACAACAGCAGCAGGGTCAAGGAGCAACCTCTCAGTCTTTATTCTCTGAGATAGAAGCAAGGAGAATATAATTTATTGCTTCCTGATAACCTGACCTCCATTTCTCCTAAATTTAGATCCTTCTGCCCTGATGCTTGTAGAGAGGATGTGCCATTCCCTCTAGTCTATACCCACAAAAACCAATATGTCTTACCATACAAGGCACATCCTCTCTACAAGCATCAGGGCAGAAGGATCTAAATTTAGGAGAAATGTCATTTGACACCCATGTAGCTAAAGTAGTTAGGAAGACCTTCTACATTGCCCACCTTATCATGAATTTCGATTCACATCTAGATCAAGGGAGGTCATAGTCTCCCTATACTCATCACTCATCAGACCAATGATTGAGTACAATGCCCCATTCTGAATGTATCTGACCCGACACTTGCAGCAGCTGGAGAGGCCACAAAAGTTCCTCACCAAAAGGATAAAGGGTCTCAAAAATCTGTCCTATGCTGCCCGACTGAAAGAACTCCAGCTCTATTCAGTCGCTTACCGCTTGCTCAGAGGTGACCTTTGCCTGACATACAAGGCCATGTCAAACCCAGATTTGATGAATATGCTTCACCTCAAAAAATCTAGATCCGTCAGAGCCATAAGGGCGGGAGACTTAAACCTTGACACGGCTATTAATAGGACGTGCTGGAGGGATAAATTCATCACCCAAAGACTCCCTATGCTGTGGAACAAAATCCCGGTATATGTGAGGCAGAGCACCTCGCTGGCCTTGTTCAAGAGAAATCTTGACCAATGGATGGGAGATTGCAGATATACTCCAGGGATTACCTCAGTGTCACTGCTAGACAGAGGCACAGCAAAATAATGGGTATAGTTCCCCATACAAAAGGGGTGGCGTAAGCCACAAAACTATGGGCTAGGCTTATAAATGCCCTCGGGCAGATAGCCTAGTATGAACCTATGAACCTATGAACCTATGTGTCTCCTCTTCTATAAAATCAGAAAGAATGTTAATGTCATATTGGAGTCTACAAGATATCAATTGCCAGAGAGGAAAACTTGATTTAATGGTAACTACTCACAGAAAGTTGCAAGAAAAAAATTAGAAACTACCATAATCAGCATTAATATTCTTTGCAAGAAATGAATTATTTTATTTTTTATATTTCCTTAACAAAGTTGCTCAGCTAGGTTGAAGCCCATTTTTAATGGAGGCATACTGACACTCACTGTGTGTATGATTTGCTTGGAGTCACTCAATAGGCAAATGCAGAATAAATTAATCAAAACCAGGAGTACTGGATGATGCTTAATAGCAGTACATAGTCTTAGTTCTCTGCATGAAACTGAAAGACAAAAGCTCCATGCATTATCCAATGAAAATGAAGATGCATCTCTCCTAAGGTCCATAGGTCTATCAACACCTTGGGTCAACCATGAAACATCATAGAAAGTTAACACTGTCCCTGAGTTCAAACAGAGAAATTAAGTAATGACAAACGTGAGCATGCTCATATGGATGACCGCTCAGAATCTACAGCCTCAAATAGAATCCAAAATATAGAGACACTGAAAAAGCTTTAGGCTGATCATTCTGTTCCTTCAAAAATAACTGTGCAACCTGCCCCCTATCAATGGGGTGCTCATAGTACCCCACTTTTCTTTTGTCTCCTCCTCCTTCACTACATTTCGTATAATTGATCTTAGAGTCTTCTAATTATTTAGGATTCCCTGTTTTTATGTATATGAGGCTTCTCCTCTAGTGGCCCATCTGGTGCTCCTGGCTCTCCTTATAAGACCTATTTCCTTTCATCCTTTTCTGTCATTTGCATTCAGAGATTCCATTTCCCTGGCAGTTTTACTCCTTTTAGCCATTCTTTGCATTGTCAACACCCAAAAGTTGGAATCTTGTGATACCAGAGACAATTCACTAATACTCGTGAACTTGATAGCAAATGTGTTGAGGTAATTGTTTTCAGCAGTTTTCAGGAACACATTCAGTCTCTTAGCAGCAGCATTCCAAACCACTAGACTGTTAGTCATCTACTGTCTTTGCTCTGGCTTTTCTCTGGTAGTCGTCTCCTGTCTGCGTCCTGGCTTTTCTCTGTTAGTCATCTCTTGTCTGTGTTCTGGCTTTTGTCTGGTAGTCAGCGCCTGTCTATGTTCTGGCTTCTGTCTTTTCATTTTGGGACTGATATCACCCTCATGTCTGCCTGCTCACCATGTAGAATAAGGTGTGGTGCTACCCTAACTCCTTGCCATCAGCTTACCCCCTGATGTCTGTACTTCTTTGCACTATCCAGTTTTAGGAATCAATGTATAATCCAGAAGATTATTGTTGGAAAGAACTACTGGTAGCTGCTGTATAGGATGATGCTCTTTACGCAACCCAACAAAGGACCCTTTATTGGAAGGGGGTGTAATGCACTTATGTCAAGAAACAAACCAGTGGTCAGTTGCTGACATGATCTCTTCTTACTGTCGAATCCATGGGCTTTCTGGATTTTCATCCACATAATTAACTTTTCTGGATGCATTCAAGACAGTATGGGCATATCCTAAAAGCTTAGTATCTTCCTGCTATTGAGATGAATTATACATTCAACAGCAGCTCTTTGAGAAGACACATAATAGCCAGAAGAAAGCATGGTTCCCCTGACTCCGGTAAGGTAAGAAGTAGCAGCAATAGTCTGACCAACATGTTTATGGTGCCCACATGCTCAGGCAAGCAGACAGCTCTTTCTATGTTTCCTTAGTGCACTCACTTAGGTAGGGGAGGATAACAACAATCCTTGCCTGATCTGTTCCCCCATAAGGGAGATGTTCAGGGAAGATTTCCCCTCTTTCAGTTAGTCTCATTTAATTTCATCAGGGACTGAAACTCAGGAAGATAATAAAATATGATTACACTTTGCACTTTTGTCTCTCTTCCTTATTTGCACTTCCAGATATTCCATGTTATAATGTGTTGCCACATATTTGGAATTCATATGCTTCATCAAGTCTTAGTGGAATTCATACCAGCTGCTCCCTGGATTACTGCACAGCCCTACCATTTCTTGCTTTGCACAGTCTACTGAGGTATACTGCTGTTTGCCGAGTTACATTTTGATGAAATTGTAATTGCCTAATTTTTTTGATATTCATTTCTTTTGTCAAAATCTGCTCACTGAAAAGGATGTGATTGTGTAACAGTTAGGTGAATATTTTTTTTCCTTACTTTCTGTGTTGTGCAGTCTTATGTCTTTCAGCCTGAGTTGGTGGTACACTGAAAATATATCATTCTATCCAGAGAAACTGATTCTTTGTTCAACCAAAATATCTCAAGTGGTTGGAAATAAAAACAATCAAGATAGGCTCCCAACAGTTGGTGGTTGTGTGCCAAGAAGACATTTTCTGATATAGTTGGACAATACATAATATGTGACATCATTAAATGGATTAGAATGGTATCTTACTTTTTATAAAGGGGCTCTACTTTTTGAATCTGGGCTCTGGACTGAGGCTTTACCCTGTAAGCAGTCCACTTTCCAGGTTACCTGAACAAAGACATTGGGTTCGCATGACTACTGCATATCACCCAATTTTATCTAATACATTTTTTTCCCTTTGGAGTTTTCCAGTAATACACCTATTTGCATAACAAAGCAGTGCCAAATGCAAGGACTTTTTTCTTCCCTAGTCCCCCCTCCCTCCCCAAGATATACTCAAGAATGCCTTAACATTACTACATCACTCCTTATTCCCTATATTTGGGCCACATTTCTTCTCATGTGCGTGTATACTTTGAAAACTATTTAACTAGTTTCAGCAAACATATATCTAATTATATTCTGTTTTTGTGTCAGCCATTACTGAGAATTTCTATAGATAAGTTATATGTAGAGGTATCCATCAGTGGCTTCGCATCAATTTCATTGGTCTATCAGGCTTACAGTTTATCTACTCCAAATCTGATAAAATCCGTCATTGTCATGAAAGTGTAATTGATTTAGAAGTCATATAATGATAAACTGGCTTGTTTTCTACTTCTTGTTTTTAAATTATAGAGATCAGATTCCCCCCAAGAATGTGATCTGGCTTCAGTTCTAATTTCTTTCTTAATTTTGATCCCTCTGACCCCTTTCCAGATAGTCACCCTGGCCTTCATGGCCACTCTTTCCTTTATTCCCCCCACTGCTCATTACATGTACTCCTGGATGTAACCCTTCACCAGAAGGGCCCCTGAATCTGAAGGAGATGGCCTCTAAGGTAGATCAATTGCAGCCCCAGCAAGCAAGCAATCTGATGGACAAATCATGAAGGTCGAACCAGGAGCCATCATACAGAGAGAGCAGGAAGTGCAATGATGTCATGGCATCATCACAACCTTCTTTAGTTCAAGGTAATGATCTGTGAGACCTCTGATATCCATAAGATGGTGCACAGGCATTGGGTTTCCCAAACCCTCCTCCTGGGATAGAAGAGCTAACCATCGGCTGTTCACCCTATCCCCAACAGCCAGTCCTAACAGAAGCTTGAGGGAGTTTGCCTGCAGCACAGACATATGCCCTGACTTTGGTCCATTGGGGTGATTAGTTCTAAGATATGCAACCTCTCTTTTCCATTAAGGCATCATCTTTTCTGCTGTGAAGGCAAACACAATATTTCCATAATCCACGATGGAGTTGATGGCTGTTATTTACCATTCCATAAGATCAACAAACCCTTTAACGGGCATTTTTCAGCTTAGACTTCCAGCCAGATCTTCTTTTTCACTGAGGAATTTTAAAGTTCTGTTGGAAGAACTTTTCTGTCCTCCCTTCCAGTCAGCAAATTCAGCTAAACATAGATTTTTATTTCTTATAGGGATGTTTTTCTTGAACATCACAGAACTTCTAAACTTATCCACCCATCTTTCACACTTGACCATGCACAAGAATAGGGTTTCCTTGCATATAAGCTCTTCCTTTATTTTCAGGGTGGGCTTTTTTACTACATTAATAGAGCTGTGGTATTTACAAGTATCAGACTCTGTCTTCTTCCTTTTCCAAATGTTGAGACTGAAAGCAATTATTCAGAGAATGAATTTAAGTGGTTGCTCAGCTTTGCAGTCTTTTGTTTTGACAAACAAGGAAAATCACTTGGGTCTACTTTCAAAGCCCATTAAGCAAGATAGTGTCCATCACTATAGACCTTTTAGAGAACGTGTCAGTAGCTGATATCTGTGAAGTGGAACAATAATCCTACATGCAAGACAAGTCCCCTTCTCCACATTTTCTACATGAAGTCAGGGTGCTGTATCTTCTGCTTTCCTGCATACATGCCAGCTCCATCGTTATCTGTTCTCTTTGACCTTCTCTGCAACTGGACCTACTTGGGTTTCTGCACTGATGTCCTCATTCCTTCATCTATCCCACAGTGTGCATCCTACTATCCATGTTAGGTAATTCATCGTTATCACCTCTAGCTTCCTCAACTGCTCTGCCTTTACTGCCCAGGTTTCTGTATCATGCAGTACTACCAGTCACACCACTGTTTCGTACAGGTCTATATTGTAAGCGCGGATGTTTAGGTTGTCGAATATGGCATGATCGACACCTATTAAGCGAACACACTAAACATCGAATGCTACAAAAGTCGGAAGAGCCGATTTCAAAATATATTAGTTGACCAAAGAACGTACTAGGTGATTGACGTGACTATGTCACTGCAAACCAACGGGAATCTAATAACAGTTATACAGTAATAAAATTGGAATGTACTGTGAAAATGTACTGTAAAGTGCAGTTACACATTAAAATAATTAAATTACTTTCAAATAATTTTACCGAAACATTACAGAGGTTACATTCAAATAAATAATAGTATTGTCATTTATTGCAAGTATAAATAACTGGTCCTTCACATTTCAATTGTGATGCACTTATGCTGTTTCAACTATGGCTAACGCAACACTGTTTTCACATGGCGTCAAGAGGCAACACTATCAGACAGTTAAATCCCAGAAAAGTAGGGAAATGCTACATGTGGATGGATACCTTTTCAATCTAGAGAAAAGTGTGAAAGATAAAAGGTATTGGTGCTGCAGACTGAAAGTAAAGGAAAAGTACAAAGGTAGAGTGGTAACTGTCAAGGACGTCCAGGGAGAATTACTTTTAAAATGTTCACCACATCACCACGCTCCTGATGCTACAGAGGTGGAAAAATATGTAGCTTGTGATAAATTAAAGCAGAGTGCATGCTTGACTAGAAACACACCTGCTTTAGTTGTGGATGATATTATTGCCAGCACGTCCACGGAAGCTACACTGTCTACCTTCTAGGAGATCAATGTTCCAACTGGTTAATAGGGTGA
Source organism: Protopterus annectens (assembly GCF_019279795.1). Classification (NCBI taxonomy): domain Eukaryota; kingdom Metazoa; phylum Chordata; order Ceratodontiformes; family Protopteridae; genus Protopterus; species Protopterus annectens. The sequence goes on from NC_056728.1 coordinate 1,545,303,354, forward strand.
GACGTAAAGAAATTTTAAATTACAGTACAGTTTCCACAACTCTAGAGAGTGTAGATCCTAGTAGTTGTACTTTAAAAGAGGGTACATTTATACAGAAGAGAATTGTTGATTTGCAAATGAACGTACATGTTCTGCTGTTTACAACCATTGAAAATGTACGTGATTTGAGTGCAGCAGAAATCTGGCTAAGGGATGGAGTTTTCCTTACTAAAGATTGCTTATGTAGACAACTGCACAGCATACATGCAATGGTTACAGTTGCAGAACATACGGAGTGTCTACCTTTGGTGTTTTGTCTCATGTCAAGGAAATCGTACAAATCCTACAACTACATGTGGGAGTGTCTCTTTGATCTATTAAATGCAGCTTCTTTGCATGTTAGTGTTAGATTCATATCATGTGATTTTGAAATGGCAGCCATGAAAAGTGTGAAGCACAACTTTTCAGATGTGACATGTAAAGGCTGTTTATTCCACTTTGCACAGGCTGTATGGCAAAAGGTGCAGTTGTTGGGGTGAGCTACTTTATATGGGAAATCAGTGTCTTTCCAACTGTGTGTGAAGAAACTTATTGTTCTGTCATTCCTAGATGAATCGGAGGTTATACCAGCATTTCAAAACTTGTCAAAGTATTTTCCCTTTGTAGGAAAAGAGTTACTGTCCTATTTTTCTGACATTTATGTCTTAGGACGTAGCCGCAGACAGCGGACAAGATCATGTTCTCTTCCTAGGTTTCCACCAATGTTTCCAATTGACTTCTGGAATGTTTCTGCGTTGAATAAACTGTCTTTACCTCATACGCAAAACCATGTTGAAGGATGGCACAGGAGGATTCACTGTTTATTAAGAAGACGCATTTGCGATATCCCTTCTGTGGTATCTGTTTTAATAAGAAAGCAGAAAAGAGTAAATGAGACCCGACTACAGTTACTGTCTGGAGTTCCCCCCTCCCCCACATAAAGGAAAACTAGAGAAAGGTTTCACAGGTTCGACACAGTGTTAAAACATAACTCTAGTTACTCAGAAGATAACTTTGAGCTGTTGCAATGCTTCTGAAAGTGTAGTTTAAACCATATGTGTTTCACAAATGGGATGCAAATAGTTCACAAACGGGATGTAAATAGGGGCGAGCTTTTGCTGATATAAAGTTTAAATACAGTCACTTTACACTATCAGTTTATTTAATACTGTTCTTTATAATAATGTAGTGTGAGTTTAACACACTTTAGCATATAGTGTAATTACATCGTTAGTTATTTAGGTGGTGTTTTCTTTTCGTCACTGGGTGTAACGGTGTTGGCTAAACAAAATAATTAGATCATCTGTATTTCCGCGTTTTCAGCTTTCAGTCAGTTGAGCATTTGCTTAATAGGTGTCGATCATGCCGTATTCGACAACCTAAGCATTCGCGCTTACAATATAGACACGTTTTGTACACCTTTTCTTTCAGTTTCTTTGACATTCTTCTGTCACACACTACCCCTCACACTCTGTGCCAGCTAGCTGCAGCCCTCTCTGATCTTAGGTTTGACCTACTCATTTTGACTTCTCTTCTCCTCACCCACCTCTCTCAGTTACTGGAAGCTGTTAACCTTTTGCACTATTTTCTCTTCTTTGTCATTTTTCAGCTTTTTCTAATTTCCCCAGTTTGCTGCCATTGCAACAGGCTGTTCTGTACTCAGTTTCATTCTATGTGCCTTCAAGTTTGCATTCCATTCTGCTACCATTTGCTGAGGTTCTTGTTTAGAGTCTGCCTGGAATGCCACATCATCTGCATACATCAGCTTTGTTGATCTGTCCCTTCTGACCTATTTGTTAATGCAGTTTTCCACCAGTATGAATAGCAGTGAGTGGAGAGCTGAATCCTGATGCACAACTGTTCCAACTGAGAACCTCTCTGTGAGTCTGAACACTGTTCAGATTCATGTAATTGGATCTTAATACATAACCTGCACTAATTCTACTAATGTTCTGAGGACTTCCAGCCATCACAGGATTGCTCAAATTAGCTTTCTTGGGACTTTGTCATATGCTATTTCCAAGTCTAGGAATGCCCAGTTGTAGCCTTTCTTCAGTCTAACTTCTTGTCAATTGTCTGTCTCATCACAGACATCAGTTCAATTGTCCTGTATCCTAATTGGAATCTGAACTGCTCATTTTCCATTTTACTTTCTACTAATCTGCATATTGGCTTATCAATCAATCTCTTCAGCACTTTCATGTGCTGTGATAGGCATTTGATACCTCTGTCCTGCCCACAGCTGTGAATGTTTTCTTTCTTCTTATACACTGATGCTAAAATGCTTATTCTTCAGTCATCTGGGATACTTCTCTCTTTGTCTCCATACTACTGTGAAGGCTCCAGCCTAGCTAGAAATAATTTTGTAAATAATTCTATGTCATTGTAAATATTAATGTAATCCACAGGCTTGTTCTACAAATGCAAAGATAACTATATGTTAGGATTAAACTATATGTTGTAATGATCTTCAAAAATGTAACCACAGTGCACCCTGCTGGAAAAAGGCTGATATAAGCATGTTATGACTGTTTGATCTCCAGCTTGGAGACAGGGTGTCTGGACTAAGACATTCTTTTATTGTTTTAATTTAAGAGGTAATTACTAAGGTTTTACATGTAAAATGTATTTTATTGCTGTGGCTTCCTGCAGGTGCAGATTACAAAAAGAAATGTAAATTTTGAGTTTCTGTTAGCCTGGGAAGATAAATCAGAACTGTTAAGAATGATGTAATCTGAAATGACGCAGCAGTACTGTGTTATCAATTTAAGGACAGAAGGAAAGAAGAGCATTTTGGATTTTGTCTGAAGAACATCCACTCACCAGCACTTGCATGCTCTGTATGTAAGTAGGATCTTCAACTTTAGTATTTTTCTTAGAGATAGATAGAAATATCCAGACTAATCTAGCTGTTTTCTATATTTATGTCAGACTATTCTACAGTATTGTTTTAAAGCATTTTCCTGTGATCTCTGTACTCTGTAATGCCATTTTGTTTAAGTAATAAGATTTGTCTTTTGTTTTTATTAGTTATTATTAAATATTTTTAAACCTTTCAACTATGGCTATTTTGTGTAAAGGTAATTTAAGCTCTTAGAGTACATTGCATGTATTCAGTGATATTGTCCAAGCCACTCCAATAGCTTTAGCCCTGGGTCACACTTACTATTTGGATAACAGTAATATTATACAGTGAAATTGCTCACCCTTTGGGAAGGGCCTTATTAGTAGTTGATAAGAGTAGTTGGGGGCAGTGCTTACTACCTTATAGCCTGGCAGGAGGGGGTATAGCCGGATAACCTGTGCCAGCCTTCCCCAGGAGTGTCTGTGTGTTTGTATATAAACCAAATCTCAAAGTGTGTGTGTGTCAGCTACTTGGGCAGGGACACGAAACACTGGTTGGACAGAGATGGTACTGGAGGTTTTGGCTTGACTACTCGGCTGGGATCTGAACCCTATAAATGTGCCATTGGGGAGTCTTAATGGGGATCTGGAGAGAAAGGGAGAAACCAGCCCCAGACTGACTGTGATCTCTGTGTGCTCTTAAGGGAAATTGCACTTTACTGTGTGTGCACCTGTTATGCTTCCCAATGTCTATGTCCCTCACTGTGCTAGTGATGAGGATTGAGGCTCCTTGATTACTGGGCCAGTATACGAGCATCACATATTAATTGTTTGTCAGTGGTGGGATATCCACACCACATAGTAATTGTTTGTCAGTGGTGGGATATCCACATCAAATATTAATTGTTTGATAGTGGTGAGTTAGCCACTTCATATACTAATTGACTTGTAGTGGTGTGGGCAGTGAATTCCTGTAGCTTGTGTACAGTGATCACTGAAGGTGTTTTTATACTCTAAATCAGCCACACAGTGAACATTCAGAGTTCAGATCACAATTATTTTATTTCTTTTGTTAGCTTAGTAAGTCACGGAGAGCAGGCAAGCATGTCAGCAGAGGAATATGGCAAGCTGACTAGGAGCCAGTTGGCTGAGATGTGCCAGGCTAAGGGACTGCTGTCTGGAAACCTGACTAAAGCCGACATGATTGCAGATTTGGTCACAGCTGCATCAGAAAACAGTAACCAGGAGGAAGATCAGACTGGCTGTGGGGATGTACAACACTCAGAGAACTGACAGCTCAACCTTTTTGCAAAGGACATAAAATCCATCTGGAGCTAAAAAGACTTGAGTGGGAGGCCAGGCATTTGGAAATGGAAGTTGTGGAGAAGGAGAGCCAGAGGCAGCACAAAAATAAGATGCTGATTCTTTGCCAGAGTCATGGAGGTAATGGGGAAGGGAGTAACTGAACCCCTGAAGCACAAAAGGTCAGTAAATTTCTTCCACAATTTACAGACAGGGATAATTTTGATAGTTTCATTCATATGTTTATGAGGGTGTGTAAACAGTATGCGGTTGGCCAAAGTCTCTGGGTACGGTTCCTGACCCTCATACTCCATGGTAAAGCTGTAACGTGCTGTCTAAATTATGTGATCACAAATGTTTTGATTAAACTGCTGTTAAGAATTGTTTGCTAGAAATTTTTAATCTAACACCTGAAGCTTATAGGAAAACGTTTTGTTAGCATAGACGCAAGGCAGATGAAAGTGTGTGTGAATATATTGCTGAAGTGAGCACTTATTTTCATAGATGGGTGAGTGGATGTCAGGTCACCACTTTTGAGGGGCTGGAAGACCTTTTGGTGAGGGAATAAGCCCTTAGCACTTTGCCTGAGGACAAGAGAATCTGGTTAGCTGATAGACAATGCCTTACTGTATATGACTTGGGGAAGAAGGAAGATCTATACCTAGCAAGCAAAGCATCCCTGCACAGGAAAGGGACCCCCAGTACTGCTCAGGGGTCTAAAGGAACCCATGGTGGGCAACCCAGACTGCCCCAACAAAATCTGTCAGAAGCTGGGGAAGCTACTAGTCCATGTACACGTCCAGGACCTGGAGTTAAATGTTTTGAATGCAACCAGTGGGGTCATGTGGCATATAGATGTCCACAGAGACAAGGGGGAACAAAAGATGAGAGAGCCAGTAAATGGGAAGGGCAAAATGCCAATAGTAGATTGTCTTGAGACAACCAGGGTACCAAACTACCATAAGAAGTTATATCCTATCTTAGTGAATGGCAAAGAGACCATTGCTCAGAGACACAGCCCCTGACATGACCATTGTAAAGCCTGCAATAGTTAAAGAGGAGCACTACTTGCATGGGAAGTTTACTCCAGTCAGAGCTTTAGGAGGGACCCCATTCCAAATACTTTCCCTTGACTGGGAAGGTGGAAAAGGAAGCCAGCAAGTAGGTGTGTTTGAGGAGATCCCTGCAGATGTCCTGATAGGGAATGATTTTGATAATGCAGTACCATGTGCTCATGTAGTTACATGCAGTCAGGCTTGGAGACAAGCATGTGGGTCTGGTAGCCTGGGGGGAGATCCAGACAGACGGCACATTTGCAGCCAGAACTAGAGAGGTGGTTACTTTAGGCAGGGAGCTATTCAGTAACAGTGAGAATGAAGGTGAGTCACAGCTGCTTGTGGGTACTGATGGTCCCTTGTACAGAGTGACTATAAGGGCAAAGGTGAGTAGTGGTACACAGGATGACAGTGAGGCACCGCTGTCAGAGGATGCCAGACTTCCTGTGGAAGAGGAGCTGGGAAGGGTTACAAAGAGAGAGTTGAGACAGACTTAGCTCTCAGACCCTACATTGCAAGGCCTGAGGCAGGTAGTTAGTGAGGAACCTGATTTTCAAGGGAAGGGGGCATCTGTATACTGGAACAAAGGGTTACTGTATAGAGAGTGGACCCCTGAGGGAGGACTAGAAGGTGAGAGAATACAGCAGTCGTTAGTGCTTAGATTCTACCATCTGGTGCTTCTAGCCATAGCCCATGATATTCCCTTTGCAGGTCATGTGGGCATAAAATGTATGAAGAGAGGTATTATGCAGAACTTCTATTGGCCTGGAATTTCCAGAGATGTAACAGGGTACTGCAGGACATGTGAGCAGTGCCAAAAGGTAGGTAAGGCAGGAGACAAGGTGAGAGCTCATTTGATGCATTTGCCCTGTGATTGGGGAGCCATTTCAGATGGTAGCTATGGATATTGTGGGGCCTCTGAGTATCCCAAGTTCCACAGGGAAAAAGTATATCCTAGTGGTAGTTGATTATGCTACAACATACCTTGATGCAGTGGCTTTGTTTTCCATTGAGGCAGAAAAGGTGGCAAATGCTTTGGTAGAGATTTTCAGTAGGGTAGGTTTCCCAAAAGAAATACTGACTGTTAGAGGTGCCAATTTCATGTCAGACCTGCTGGCTTGTCTGTGGAAGTACGGTGCAGTGAATTACCTGAAGGCCACACCCTACCATCCCCAGACTAATGGTCTTGTTGAGAGGTTAAACTCTACAATCAAGTCCATGCTATGGGCATTTGCACACCAGTTTAAGAGGGATTGGGACAAATTGTTGCCCCATCTTTTGTTTGCTTGCAAAGAGGTTTCCCAGGAATCCACAGATTTTTCACCCTTTGAGTTGCTGTATGGGCCTAGGGTGAGGGGGGCTCTAGATTTAATTCATGATGAGTGGGATGGTGAGTGTGAATCCCACAAGGAGTCTGCTTTGGCATATGTCCTAAACCTCAGGACAAGGCTCAGGGAACTCATGGGCTTAGCCCAGGAGAACCTGGCAGATACCCAACAACAGAAAAAGGTCAGGTATGACAGGAATGTTCGAGCTAGAGAGTATGCTGTATGGCAGTAGGTAATGATTATCATTCCTGTCAGACACAGCTTTGGAGGGACCCTACATGGTGGTAATAAAGGTAAGTGATGTTAACTACGTGGTGGAACTGCTAGGCAGGAGGCAGGAACACAAATTGTACCATGTTAACATGATGAAACCTTACCATGACAGGGAGGCCCTTCTGCTGAGTATTTGCAATGACTTGCAGGAGGAGTCTGAGGAAGATCTGGTGACTGATCTCAGTGAGGCTCGGACTGACACCTCAGTGGAAGGGGTAGCAATATCGCAGCAGCTATCTCCTACCCAGGTTCAAGAAATCCGAGCAGTGTTACAGGAGTTTGGGGACATGTTCACTGGAAAATCTGGGTGCACCCACCTGGTGCAGCACCAGATGGATACAGGACCCCAAAGGCTGATTAGACAGGTTCCTTATAGGGTGCATGAGAGAGTCAAACAGACTCTGAGGGAGGAGATACAGGAAATGTTGGAACTAGGGGTAATTCAAGGGTCCAACAGTCCCTGGGCCTCCCCAGTGCTGCTGGTGCCAAAAAGGTACTGTGGAGTGAAGCACCTGAAGACCACCTCCTACCATTCCCAAACTAATTGTCTTTTTGAGAGGTAAAACTCTACAATCAAGTCCATGCTATGGACATTTGCAGACCAGTTTAAGAGGGACTGAGACAAATATTTGCCCCAGCTAGTTTCTCTGTTGACTACAGGAAAGTAAATAGTCACACAGAGACAGATACTTACCCCATGCCTAAGACAGATGTAGCCCTAAACCAGATGGGTGGGGCTAAGTATCTTACCACCACTGATCTTATGAAGGGTGACTGGCAGGTGACCTTGACTCCCAGTGCTAAAGAGAGGTCAGCCTTTGTGACTCCTTTTGGCTTGTATGAGTTCATAAAGATGCCCTTTGGGATAACAAATGCCCCAGCAACTTTCCAGAGTCTGGTAGATCATATCCTAGCAGGAGCAGGAGAGTTTGCCCTTGCTTACCTAGATGATATTGCTATGTACAGTCATTCCTAGAAAGAGCACCTTCAACATGTCAGGGAGGGCTGGCCAGACTACAGAGGGCAGGGTTGACCATTACTCCCAGCAAATGGCAGGTGGGTATGGCAGAGGTCGGGTCTATATTATAGAAGCAAATGCAATGAATTGCAAATGCTATATAATCACCCCACAATCTCCAAAAACCCAAAATGTCGAACACACGGATCAGTGATTTTTTCCCAGGGAAAACAAACTCTGATCTGTAAAAAAAAAAAAGAAAAAATCAAAATTCAAAATAAAGTGTGTGTGTGGGTGGGGGGTGCCCCCACACTCCCCTACTTAAATATACCACTTCTGAGATCGCACCACAGTGGAGGAAATGGCAAAGTCCCGAAAACGGCACAGTGATTTTTTTCCCTAGGATAAAAAAATCACTGTTCTTTGCTTTCAGTATTTTGCCATTTCATGTAATGATGTTTGACTAAACAGTGTTCACAATTCATTTTATTCGTTAAAATAATAGGGACCAACAGAGGTCTCCTACCTGTGACATAAAGTGAGGAGTGGTAAGATCAGGCCAGAACCTGCCAAAGTGGAAGCCATTCAGGCATGGCTTTCATCTGTTACCAAAAAGCAGGTGAGGGCATTCTTAGGGACACCAGGGTACTACAGAAAGTTTGTCCTCAGTTATAGTACCATAGCTGCTCCCCCTCACAGACCTTTCAATGAAAAACAGGCCAAATAAGGTAGTGTGGACCACAGCATGTGAGTAGGCATTCCAGAAGCTTAAAGACGCTTTGGGAGGACCCCCTGTGTTAGCCAGTCCAAATTACAGCAAAAAATTTGTTGTGCAAGTAGATGCTTTGAACTATGGAGTGGGGATGTACTTAGCCAGATTTCTTCAGAGGAGGAAAAGCACCCAGTATTTTATCTCAATCGTAGGCTCCAACCCAAGGAGGAATGCTATGCAGCTGTAGAAAAGGAATGTCTAGCTATAGTGTGGGCACTCCAGAAACTTCAGCCTTATCTGTATGGAAGAAAATTCAATGTAGTTATAGATCACAGTCTCCTAACATGGTTACACAGAGCCAAACAGCAAAATGCCAAATTGCTAAGATGGAGCCCAGGGTTGCAAGCATATATGTCAGTGCAACATGCCAGTGGGGTTAGCAACACCAATGCAGATGGGGTCTCAAGACAGGGATTGGGGTAAGGTATACTCAGATAGACCTAACCCTCTCAAGCAACGTTTCTCAAGGGTCACTTAAAAAACTAGCTTGAGGTCTCCAGGGGGAAGATATGTGAAGGCTACCATCCTAGCTAGATAGAATTTTGTAAATAATTCTATGTCATTGTAAATATTAATGTATTCCATAGGCTTGTTCTACAAATGTAAAGAAAACTATATGTCAGGATTAAACTATATGTTGTACTGAGCTTCAAAAATTTAACCACAGTGCACCCTGCTGGAAGAAAGCTGATAAGTCAACCATTTTATGACTGTTTGATCTCTAGCTCAGAGACAGGATGTCTGGACTAAGAAATTCTTTCTATTGTTTTAATTTAAGAGGTAATTACTAAGGTTGTATATGTAAAATGCCTTTTATTGATGTGGCTTCCTGCAGGTACAGATTACAAAAAGAAATGTAAACTTTGAGTTTCTATTTTCCCAAGAAACTAAATCAGAAGTGTTAAGAATGATGCAATCTAAAATGACTCAGCAGTACTGTGTTATCAATTTAAGGACAGAAAGTAAAGAGAGCATTTTTGAGTTTGTCTGAAGAACATCTACTCACCAGCACTTGCTTGCTCTGGATGTAAGTAGAATCATAGACTTTAGTATTTCTCTTAGATAGAAATAGCCAGATTAGTCTAGCTGTTTTCTATGTTTATGCCAGACTATTCTACAGTATTATTTTAAAGCATTTTCCTGTGATCTCTGAACTCTGTAATATCATTGTGTTTAAGTAATAAGATTTGTCTTGTGTTTTTATTATTTATTATTAAATATTTTAAATCTTTCAACTTTTGCTGTATTGTGTAAAAGTAATTTAAGCTCTTAGAGTACATTGCATGTATTCAGTGATATTCTCCAAGCCACTCCAATAGCTTTAGTCCTGGGTCACACTTACTTTTTGGATAATAGTAATATTACACAGTGAAATTGGTCAACCTTTGGGAAGGGCTTTATTAGTAGCTGATAAGAGTAGTTGGTGGCAGTGCTTACTACCTTATAGCCTGGCAGGAGGGGTCATATCTGGAGAACCTGTGCCAGCCTTCCTCAGGAGTGTCTGTGTGTTTGTATATAAACCAAATCCCAAATTGTGTGTGTGTGTGTGTGTGTGTGTGTGTGTGTGTGTGTGTGTGTGTGTGTGTGTGTGTGTGTGTGTGCGTGTGTGTGTGCGTGTGTGCGTGTGTGCGTGTGTGTCTGTGTGTGTCTGTGTGTGTCTGTGTGTCTGTGTGTGTGTGTGTGTGTGTGTGTGTGTGTGTGTGTGTGTGTCAGCTACTTGACAGGGACACAAAGCACTGGTTGGGACAGAGAGGTACTGGAGGTTTTGGCTTGACTACTCAGCTAGGATCTGAACCCTATAGCTGTGCCTGTGGAGAGTCTTATTTGGGATCTGGAGAGAAAGGGAGAAACCAGCCCCAGACTGACTGTGATCTCTGTATGCTCTTAAGGGAAATTGTACTTTACTGTGTGTGTACTTGTTATATTTCCCAATGTGTACATCCCTCACTAGTGCTAGTGATGAGGATTGAGGCTCCTTGATTACTGGGCCAGTGCATGGATGTTACAGCTACTATGAGTACCCCCGGAGCCATTTCTTACCTAACTCACCCAACATATTCATCATGTTTGCCATGACTTCATTTTTGCTTGCTGCTTTCCCTGAATTTATTTTCTTTAGTGCTGTTATGCTTCTTCATTCAGAAGCTGCTGCATTTGATGTCCTGTGGATTCTTGAGCAGATTGTTGCTGACATCCCACATGGAGGGTGTCTGATGGATAGCTTCATTTTTTGTCTTTGCCTTGCAGCCTGACAGAGTTTCTTTGAGCCATCTGCTGAGTCACTTTTAAAAAGCTGGTAAAATGCCTGTGATGCTTGGTTCTTTGCTATGACAAGTGCTCTTGTAAGATCCTTATTAGCCAACCCATGTTCTTTCATAGCCTGGTCCATATTTTCTATCTCTCACATTTATATGCACTCCTTTCTTTGATGACTTCCAGGACTTCTGCATCTTACCACCAGCTTTCCATACGTACCTATAGAAGGGCCTCTCTGAGACAGATGCCTGGTGTCAGAGCCATGGCCTCAAGCTCAATGCCAAAAAGTGCAGTGTCGTCCCCTTTGGTAAAAACTCTGTACCCATGAACTACCACATAGGCATTAATCTACTTAACACCGAATGTGTGATAAGAGATCTTGGGACCCAGGTGGACAGTAGTCTCTCCTTTGATAGTCACATCGCCACAGTAGTCAGGAAGTCCTTCTACGTGGCACACCTCAACATAAAAGGGTTCTCGTCCAGGAAAAAAGTGGTGATCGTTACCCTCTACTCATCACTCATTAGACCCATTATAGAGTACAATGCCCCTTTTGGAATGTACCTCACAAGACATCTGCAGCAGCTGGAAAGGCCACAGGAGTACCTCACAAAGAGGATTACTGGACTCAAACAAATGCCCTACACTGACCGCCTCAAAAAACTCCAGCTTTACTCCATAGCATATCGCCTACTCAGAGGTGATCTCTGCCTAACATATAAAGCTATGTCAAACCCAGAGCTGTTGGACATGCTACACCTAAAGAAATCCCAATCCCTCCGAGCTACATGCTCTAGGGACCTAAACCTTGTCACCACAATAAACAGAACATGCTGGAGGGATAGATTCCTATCCCAGAGACTTCTTATACTCTGGAACAGGCAACCCATCTATGTCAAGCAAAGTTCTTCATTAGCACTCTTCAAGAAAAATCTTGATGAGTGGATGGGAAATAGGAAATACACCCCTGGGATCACTTCTGTGTCTCTGCTCATCAGTGGCACAGGAAAATAACTTTCTTGGGTGGCGTAAGCCAGGGAACCTTGTTGGCTAGGCTTGCATAGGCCCTTGGGCCAATAGCCTAGTACCTACCTATGAACCTATGAACCTTATTTCCATACCTGGCTTGAGTACATTCCTATATGTAACCCTCACACTTTGTTCTGAGGTGCTGCCATTCCTCTTCAATTCTTCCTATTTCTTCTTCTTCCTGAGGTGCTAGAGCCTTGAGTATTTCCTTGAAGTCTTGCACTTTCACTTCAGCAACTTCTGGGTCTTCAGCCTGGCCTCTCTTGACCTTAGAGCCTTTTTTGACCACTGATTACAACTGATTGTTGCAATCAGTGGTTTTTGCTGTGGGTCAACTCTTTCACTGGGGATGACTTTGCAGTCACTGATTCTATGCCAGTGCCCTTTCCTTACTAGGAGAAGGTCTACCTGAGTTGCATGTTGTCTACTCTTGCATGTGATCTCATGACTGACTCTCTTGCTGAATCATGCATTGGACACCATCAAGCCATTTGCCAGACAAAAGTCTATAATGGCCTCTCCTTCTTTATTCCTGTTGCTCCACACATGTGGATCCAGGCAGTCCTCATATTTAGTTCAGTTTATCCCAATATGAGGATTAAGAGACTACATTATCAACACTAATTCATGTTGTCCTACTTTATGTAGGAGGACTTGCAACTACAGGATGAATGCATTATTTTTCTCTCAATCACATCCTTGTCCTGGGGCATAGGCTGAGAATATGAGTGCAGCCTTATCCTTATAATGGATTCTAATTGCCATGGAATTTGCCATTAATTTTGATGACATCCCTTACTGTCTTCTGAAGTCTCATCCTTACCACAATCCCACACCATTTTTAGTCTGTTGTTTTCTGAGTAGTAGATTCTGGATCTTAAGTCAAGTGTCTTTGCTGCACTACTCTTCAGTCTTGTCTTGTGGATAAGGACAACTTCCAGTGTCCTCTTTACTATCATGACATCCACTTTCATGCTGCATCATATCAGCAAACTTGTATTAATTGTAGCAATCATTAGCTCATGTTTGGAATTGATTTTACATCTATCTTTCACTCAACAGAGCAATCCCTGGTAACCCCATGCTGGGCAACTGCATACCAGCAGAACAGTAGCTTACTGACCCAGGGCTGCTGGGCTTTATGGTGCACACACATTGACCAATACAGGCAAATAAAGCCTCCCCACCCATGTGCTCCTGGCATAGATCAGAGCAGGCCAAGTGTTCATTCCACTTATCACTGGCAAATACCTTTGCCAAGTATTACATGCGCAATGCTAATTTAACTCACTTTACAGGATGGCTCTAAACTGTATACTGCCTAAGACCATTAGGCCAGTCTGGAGATTTACTTGGGGCTTAGTCCTAATAGTATCCCTGCTACATGAGTATAGCAAATTCAAATGCAGTTGTGTGAGATACTCACCTGAAGTTTGACCTGTGATATAACATATGAGGAGAAGGAGAATTCCTATCCCTCAATTCCCCAATCACATTGTTTTCTTTTTTGTTGGAGATGCAGAATTAATTTTTCAAAGTTCCACCCAAAGGAGACAACATGCTATTGGCCTGTGATTTGTTAGGGAGCAAGTATGGGCAAGATGTGACAAGATGGCAGGATGTGACAAGATGGCAGGATGTGACAAAATGGCAGGATGCGACAAGATGGCATTATGTGATAAGATGGCAGGATGTGACTGGTCAGATCAGATAACTTTGCAGGCAAAGGGAAAGTCATAGAACAGATGGAAGAAATACTCCATTGTGCTGAAATGCAGAGAAAAAAGAGCAAGTCCTAGCAATATCTCTGCTGGAAAAGTATTGCCTCGCAATCCAAGGTTATGATGAGCACTTCACAAAGAAATTAGATAGAGACATTATATTGGGCATGCCCTTGGCTACCACTAAGCATTTAGCTGAGGCAAATAATTTAGTAACATCTGATCTCTATTTTTATGTATCTAATCTTGCTTCTACAAGTAATTTTTCTGAGTTGGTACTCATGCTATATTCCTGTGAAAGAAACACTCATAACTGCTTGTTGTATTTCAGAGATTGTACTGTGTATTTTGTGAAATAAATAGCAAAGAACAACAGGGAATACATTCTCTTCACACCATATTCTTCTTTTTGAAAAAGTTGTTTTTGTTTAGTAACTTTACATCCTCTTGTGTGGCTCTGATGTCACTTAGGGTACTGAAATCATTCTGTGTTATAGCAGACAAGATGTATGCAAACTTTGGAAGGGCAGTGTGATGGATGAAAGTGGCAGACTTGTAATGCAAAAATCTAGGGGCAGCAGGAAGGGATATCATACAGTGGTACACATAACATAAGAATGAAAAAGCTGAGATGGGCAATATGGTTATTTTGCAAAGTAAAGAGGGATTGTGAATACAGACAAATGTCTAGGCTAAGTGCAGGCAGAATTCCTATGAAAGACAAGAGCTCAGACTGCAGATGTAAAGTTATGAAGGGAATATTACATGCTCTTATTTTTTTAAGCAGAGAATGGTTAGCACGAGTAATGATCTGCTCACACATGCTGTAGAAATAAATATATATTTTTTAAATTAGAGCTCATTTCCTGAGAACAAGAATGAAGGTGTATGCCTTTACAAAGCACCCCGTTAAACTTTGTTGCAGGTTTGCATGTGTACTGGATAAAACTTTTGACATGGTTGCACTAGCTTTATTCACATTTTTTAGTCTTTATCCTTTGATGATTTCTGTGCACTTGGTTATCTGCAAGAACTGGCCACATGGAACATTTTTATAAGTTTTACATCATAGCCAGTTAAAAATGCCCATCATGCCTATTTTAACTATTGATTTAAAAGGCTTGCATAACTTCTGTAAGAACACTGGTGCTGCATACCTGCATAGATGCAATGCACTTGCAATATTCCTTGAATAAATGCCAACTTTAGTTATAAAAAGGTGTTTTCTTGCAAAAGAATAGATACTGAAATGAAAAAAAAACGCTATGTATAATGTGTTAGTCTTACTCAGCCATGCTGTTTTACTATTGTAAATTATTACTTTCAGTCTTGGACATAATTTTACTGTAACTAGTTGTGTCATAACAAATCTAATCGGGCTACAGAAGGTCTAGAATTGTTTTCTGCAGTTATTGTGTATGCAATGTAAAGAAAGAAATCACGTTGTATTATATAAAGGATCAGGGCTTAGAGGAGAAATAATATTATGTACCTTTTCTCTGATTCTCTCAATTACATGTGTAATAATGCTACTAATAATAATAACACACTGTGCACAGAAAAGCTATATACAGATGTAAAAGAGTAATTAAACTATTAATAAAGCACATGTAGAAGTGTTCTCTTTATGATGGTAAAAGGTTGTACTTTAGTTTTTCATTTTTCTAAATATAAACAGTAACAAAATCCATGTGGGCCAGATTTGTTTCAAGCAATCAGTATTGACTTTTCAGCAGTACAAGGACACTGTTTAAAAAACAAATCAGAGGGGACTGAGTGAAAAGAAAAAAAAAGTTTGTAAATCAAAACCAGGTGTGACCATAGCAGCAATGTAATTAGCAATACAGTTAACAATTAACATCTTAATCAAAAAACATCAAATAGCCATAGTGCTGCTTATTTTGTATTTACATTTTTTACTCAGAAATGACAAGCAGATGTAAAGAGAGTCATACATTTGTGACCTGCTCCTAATGTGTCGTGGCAGTTCATGTAAGGGTAATGAGCATTTATTTTCTCCAAGTTATTTCTTATCTGTCTATATTGTAGCAACAGCAGCTAAATCCTGCTTTTGTTGAGTTAAACCACATTATTAATCATGATTGAGAGAAACAGAGAAATGTTACATAATGGTAATCCTTCGCTTAGCCCTAATCCTTTATATAATACAACTTGATTTCTTATTTTAGACTACACGCATAATAATTGCAGCAAACAATTCTAGACCTTCTGCAGCCTGATTAGATTTGTTATGACACAACTAACTAAAGTAAAAGTGGGGCCAAGAGTGAAGGTGTCATTTAACAAAAAAAAAAACATCATGTTTGAGTAAGACAGTCATCTTTATCACAAGGTGCATAATTTTATTCTGCTATTTAATAGGGTATATATAACATAATCGAAATCCCAAAATATCGAACACCATAAGCTCAAACTTGGAATTTCGAAATGTGATACAATCGAAATTCAGAACAGCAAATTTTTCCCAGGGAAAAAATTTGCTGTTCCGAGAAACACACACACACAACACAAGCACACCAAAAAAAGTAATCCACACATATACACTTAAAATCCTACTTCTAACCCTACACTAAACTGTACATACACTACTATCTATCCACTTACCTTAACCCAAACCCTAACCCTAAGGTCCGTAACTATCGCACACTCACCTTACCCGCTCCTAAACCCTAAGGTCCTTAAGTATTGCACACTCACCTTACCCGCTCCCTAACCCTAAGGTTCCTAACTATCACACATTCACCTTACCCGCTCCCTTACCCTAAGGTCCTGCACACTCACCTTGCCCGCTCCCTAACCCTAAGGTCCCTAACTATTGCACACTCACCTTACCCGCTCCCTAACCCTAAGGCCGATAACTATCACATACTCACCTTACCCGCTCCCTAACCCTAAGGTCCCTAACTATCCCATTCCCACACTCACCTTAACCTGGTCCGTTCGCACACTTACCTTAACCCGGTCCGTAACCTTCGCACCACAGTAGAGAAAATAGCAAAGTGGCAGAAACAGCCCACCAAATTCTTTCCCTAGGAAAGAAGTCAATGTTCTGCAGCTTTGCTATTTTCAGCGTTCACTGTTTTGGGTTCAATATTATAACATTCGATGTTTTACTACTTCGATGTTATGATATAAACCCATTTAATATACTAACAACTTAAATTCTGAAACTTGTAAGTGTGAGTCCTAGAATAATGAGACAGAATGCCTGAAAATAGGGGACTTTGCCTAAGTGTAAGATCGCTAATTGTCAGAGTATTCCTTTTTCTCAGAGGTGTGGCCATCTTGGCGCTAATATATATATAAGTACTGGGAGCGTGGGTGGTACAAGTTGGCTTGTCTTCTGCAAAAAACAGAACTGAAAGAGAACAGAGATTGTTAAAATTCACTATTCTCCTGAAGTTTCAGAGCTTTTCATAACTCAGGATTATGGGTCTTGAATTTATACCAGGAAGGTAGATAGCATATTGCCACAGACAGGCACAGCAATCCAATATTACATTGAATGAAAACTGCTTAATAAACTACAACTTGTTGAAACAGAAAGTCAGATCACAACTGGGATCTGTAACTGTGTTCTGCTAAAGCATAGGTTCTCCAGATCTATTACACTGGAAATCTTTTAAATCACAGAAAACGCCTTGAGTCTCTTCTAGATGTCATAAAATTATTCAGGAGCTCTTCATATAAAAACAGTATAAATGTTCTCCTCACCCAAAATACACACACACACACACACACACACACACACACACACACACACACACACACGCACACACACGCACACACACGCACACACACACACACACACAAACACACACAGACACACACACACACATTGTTAAAACGTATCTCTTATTCTGTAACAAGTTTTATCTAAACATGCTGAGGCCAGATTGGTCAAGCCTGAAAGATTAAATACACAACCGTCAAAAAATGTTCACATGGGGTACAGCCACCATCATAGCTCCCTACAGGGGGGCTATGCCTTTTTCACCTCAGTAATTAACTAAACCTGGAGTTGTTATATCTTGCAGTAAGTTATAAAATCTTTCAAATGTTTGGTATATTGTCTTCCATGTCAGAATGAATGAGTTTTGATGAGTCAGGCATTGACAGGCAGTAGACACCAATCCTTCCACGTATCCAGCTAGGCCTTTCCAGGCATCTGACAAATGCCCTTAACACTGAGCTTTTTCATTTAAAGTTAGAGCATAATTACTGTGTCACTACTGCCACATGAAATCTTATTAACTATGACAGCATTTAGATGCCTTTTTATGGCATATGCATTCAAACTTTCTAATGCATTCTGGTATAAAACTTGTTTCTTGTTTGAATAATTTGTAAGAAAAATTAATTTGATGATAAAAAAAAAATGATTTGTATTTTGTGACTATCACACGTTTCTCTACCAGATATGATAATAAAGCTTGCAGATATAATGAACTTATTGGTAAGTAAATATTGCTATGTAAAGTTTATAGATCTGCAATGATATATCGCTAAACAGTGGGCAAAATTATTTGAAAACCAATATTACAGCTGTAGCAATATAATTAAAGAAATATGTTAACTGACAGTTTATTTTGATTTGCAGCTTGCAGCTGAAATTGTAAATTTCATTTTAACATAGAAGCCCCAAAGCTGTTCATGCAAAATCTTGAAAAGAAAAACTGATTTTACACACACTTACACACACACGCGCGCGCACATGTACTGTGTATATGTGTATATATATATATATATATATATATATATATATATATATATATATATATATATATATATATATATATATATACATATATATTTATAGGGAAGGTAAATTCTTATATTCTAGGTGCTTTCATTGTATTGTAAATATAAGCTAAGAAAAGAAGAAAATGAAAGAAACTTAATAAGTGTATGTTGATTTCTTTATGATGTCAACAGTTAACACGATCGTGCTTGCTCAAGTCTTGACAACTGATTTAAGGAGAGTCTTCAAATCTAAATTATGAATAATTATTTTATTTGTTTCTTTGTTTGTTTGCTTACTTATAAATCTGTCATACCTCTCAACCTCTTTGCACAAGAAATTTGGACAAAGTCTAAAATAACGAGGGGCAAAGGTCCAAAAATAGGTACAGATTCAAAATATCACTCTTAGAAACTTAGAAAGTTGCTAGAATAAAGGTTTTGTGTTAGCATGCATTTTCCAATGGATAAGAAGTGTCAGACTCAAATGTCTGCCATTATTTAGTGATTTTGCTCTTTGATGAATTGCCAGTAAACCGCAAATGTAACAAGGAACAGACCAAAGTATGAGAAAAGAATAGGTTGAAAGGTATGATATCCATGGTTGTTAACAATTAAGCTCCTCCTGCATGGAGATGATGTACAGTAGTGACCTGGTGAGAAAAGCTTCAAATAAATATAAATCATAAGAGGTCAAAAACAAATTAACCAAACAAGATACATAAAACAATGATACGAAGTAAGATGTGCACAACTGCAGCTATTCTGTTTAAGGCAGAATATTCATATGATTATAATCCACAGTGGTGCAGCGGTAGCATTGTTGCCTCACAGCAAGAGGTTTTCCTGTTCAATTCTCAGCTGGAGTGCCTTCTGTGTGGAGTCTGCATGTCCTCCCTGCGGTCGAGTGGCCTCTGAAAGACATGTGTGAATGGGCGTGCCTTCACTGAAGGTTGGGCGTCGGGCTGGCAACTCGGCACCATAAAAATCTACTGCCAATCATTAGTGGACCGAAGTTCCACTGTGGCGACCCCTAACCAGGAAAAGCCACAAAGACAAACATTCATATGATTATATTTGCAATTGCTAATGCTATATACTGCAAATTATAGGTAATGTACCATTGTAGTTGCATAATGGATATAAACCGGGATGATTTTGTTATATTGAGATATAGGCATAGTGTATTTATGGAAAAAGATTTCTTGAAAAAACTTACTCATAAACAATCCATATAAATTATGTATGCATATGAGCTGTTTTTATTTTTAATAAATGAATTTGGAGCTTTGGAAGCAGGCACAAAAATCTAACTCTGCTGCATGTTGTAGTTGTGTAACATAGTGCTGTATAGCTGTTTCCCAATTTCCCTGTTTAGGACTAGTAAAGAAAATGGATACTTAGGGTTAAGAATGAACAGATGTAGCAAGGAGAGGAAAAAGGAAAGATGGGAGGAAACATGTTGAGTGGTGAGACAAACAATGGAAAATAAATCAGGTAAGATAAGTTTATAAGCACCCTATTTTACCATGAAAGAAGAGAAGAAAGGATCGATAAGTGGAATAGAGGATTCTGAGAATCAAGCAGAAACATTTTGTGCCATGAAGTTGTCAGGAAAAAGGCATACATTCATGTGATGCTCTACCTGTAACACTGAGGTATAGGAAAGCAAAATTTAGATGCTCACTGAAAGGTCAGGAAATATATTTTATTGTCACTGACTAATCTAATACAATGGTAGAGGTTACACTGGAACTTACTAATGCTTTTTGAAGTTTGGCCATGAATGTTAAAGCTGAATGCCCAAAGGATAAGTAAATCTGAGTACTACCTATATCTTCTTATGTAGGATTATTGCTAATTTTCAGTTTTGTTTGTATTTCTTTAGCAATCTGAACAATGCATGGGGAATGAATATACAGTACTAAAGTGCACAAATGCTATCAAATTAAAATATTAAATGAAAATACTTCCATTTGTACAAACTGAACATGGGTAGATTTTAAAGGTATTCACTACTGCTTCCCCTATACCTCACTGAGTTTTAACTCAGAGAAGATTCAACTGGACAAAAGCAACCAGCTGAACATCCAGTACAATTAAACTTTTAAAAAATCTGTGATTGCAGGATGTGAGAGGCATGCCCTCATATCCTCACACGTATGTACCAGCACCAGGATCATACAAACATGAGAAAAGAAAAAGAAGAGCCCGTGCAGTATGTTAGCATTGCCTGTTCATTGTACCAGCAGTGCTACACTGAAGAGCAGTGACAGGGGAGTGCAAAACCAATGAGATTAAATCAATAGTTTGAATGCTCATCCATTTTGAACTCCACTCCATAGGAAATAAACCGTTGGATCTTTTGCTACAAGTGTTTGAGTCCCAAGCACTTCAAAACAACTGTCTTGAAGCTAGGGATTTGAGCGTCGCGTAACTAGTGCAAGCTGCTGCTTGCTTTCAGACTTAACTATGAGCTTAGCAAAGCAGCTGCTACACCTTACTCAAACACATTCTCCGAGTAAGTGTGACAGCTGTGGCGAGGGAGTGGAGGGGGGTTTTAGGGTTAGAGAGTGGGAGGGGTTTTATGGTAAGGGAGCAGGAGGGCAGTTTTAAGTTTAGGGAGTGACTGGGGCATTTAGATTTAAGGTGGGGAGGTGGAGTTTTAGGTTTATTGAGTGACTGGATCCATAAGGTTAGGGTGGAGGAGTGGAGTTTTAGGGTAAGGGAGTGAGGACTTTGGTCAGGGTTTCAGGGTTAGAGTTAAGGTCCTGCTAGGACTATACAGTTTTCCAGGGATGAGTGTTCAGAGGGCTACATAGAAGTGGGACATCAGAAGAGTGGAAGTTAGAGCACTCGTTTTATAGAGAAAGTGTCAGCGAGCAAATGTGTCATGAGCTGCTAGCACGTGAGTACCTGTAGTAGATCCCTTTTACAGATCCCATTCCACTGTAGGCTGCTCTGAACATTTGTTAGGTGTGCACCTTCTTTTGTTTAGGTTTTCTGCCAACTAGTTCTATTCTGCAGATATATGTGCCATAGAGATAGGAGTATAAATCTAAAATAGCATATAACAATTTAACAGGTTTATTTCTGCATTTTGTCTTTTTTAACTATCAGTTGCACAACAGTTCTCTAATAATTAAATCAAAATTAATGATAGCAGAAGATATGAAAAATGTATTTAAGGAGAAAGCAAACCTTTTTTTTACTAATTTGCTTGGCAGTCCATCAACAGCATGACATGACATGACACAGTATTTATTGCAGTTGGTTGCTGATTAATGCACTTCAAATTTTGTGTGTTGCCTTTTTGTTATATTTAAACTTTATCTGATGAAGACCATATATTACTGAATTCTTCTAGCGGCATAACATTGCTTCTTTTCCACTGTTTTCTTTCTGCTGGCATTATTCATTAAGTATTAGGCTGCATTTGTAGCAGCTATTTACCATATAAAATGAACTAAGTACTCTTCCCGTCTCATTTGGTTTAAACCCTTTCATTGTAAGATAATAAGTTTTACACATGGATAATGCATTCAAAGACCAAGCAGGTATGTTTATTTTACCAATTTAAATATGAATGACACAGGGCATGTATAATATATTACACAATGACTGGCCATTAGCATTCTAAAACGTGCACGCTGATTGGCCAGCCCAACCAGCATGCCCGTTGCAAATCCGAGAATATACCAACGGAAAAAGGTCCAGTTGCCCAGACTTTTTTTCCATTGGTATAGTCTTTAAATTTTATTTTTATTTCTTAAAAAATAAAAATAAAATCTGTAGTCCTGACTCGGGACATATCAGAGAGGCAGCATGAACAAAATACTAGGGAAATCAGGTACATTATTTAAAACTAAACACATATACCTGATATCCCTTGTATTTCATCCATGCCGTCTCTCTCCTACCCCTAAAATGCCTTAAAGTTTTTTTTTTTAATTAAAAAAAAAACACAAAAAAAATGGAATAACGGAGATCTTCTTTTCTCCATTGCTTACTTTCCCGAGCACTGATGTAGTGGGTATGTGTGGGAACACAAGTCCCAAACGCATGTGCAGTACGTCAGATAAGGCTCAAGGAAATGTCCAGCAGTGGAAGGACAGCATGTCGCCCTTATACAAAGACATTCCCCCGCATTTACTATTCTTCCATGCAGGACTAGCTTAGTCCTGCATGGAGGCGGCCATTTATGAGCAGGACTGCAGAGAGCCATGCATAGTAATGAGGAGCGCTGCCTGAGCTCCTAGGCTTAAACTGAACGTGTAAGAGTGCAGTGGGTGTGTCTGAGAGCAGATCTTTCAGAATATACACCCCCCCGCAATGAAGAACAGCAGAAAGGGGTACGAAATGAGCGAGACCGCTCATAGGTGACCGCATATCCCCACCAACAGTCCCCCTTGTGTACAACAGCAACAGTGTATATAAATAAAATGAAGAAACCCTTTATTTTTTTTTTAAAAATCCGATTAAAGCTAACCGTAGGTGCGCGGGTGTGCCCATCGCTTAGCTACGGTTAATGCAGCTTAAATGGCTGAAGAAGATAACAAGGAAGATATATGCAAATGAAGCAGCATAGCAATAGTGTAGTGGGTAGAGCATTTGCCTTATGAGCAGGCATTCCCGGTTTGAGTCCCACTGCAGCACATTCCATTTCCCATGGCAAAGCATGTTATGAGTAATATTTATGTTGCATAACCCACTAAATAATATATTTTCATGAACTGGAGTACTACAGTAAATGCACATGTGAGATGTCAGTGTCATAATGAATAAGACACTAGTAAGCAGGTTTAAGCACAAATAAGCAGTAGTAAGCATATTTAAGCACTAGTAAGCGGGCTTAAGCCCGTTTGCACAGCGGTAAGCAATGCCTACACTGGTTAAGCAATTGTAAAGCTAACTCTGTGCAAGCAGATGTAACGGAAGGTTAGCAGTGCTTACTGTCACACAAACCTGCTTACAAATGCTCAAAAGTGCCTTAATCACTTTGTATCCAATGGCCCTTGTTCTGCCCATCAACAAAATAAACAACCATGCAGATCTCAAACCCAGGACCCTATACACCATAATTACAGTAGTTGACCACCAAGCCAACACAGAAGTACAGGCAAATGAGGTATCAGCAAACAAGTCCTCACCATAGTAAAACAAAACTAAATCTGTGAAAGAAATCAATATACAGCCATATGTTCCATAGCCCACTATATAACATAAATATGTGAACTGAAGTACAGCAGTAAGCCCAGAAGTGAGGTGTAATTATAAAAGAGTGTTGAAGTGCCCAATAAAACACAAGGACCCCATAGAGTGTACTTACACATTAATCATGGATACTAGGCATACATATAAGGTGTAATGAATAATAACTCAATGCCAAAAAGGAATTATGATGCAAAGTCTAATGTAAGCAATGCTAAGCATTGCACAGGGCAGCTTAGGAGGTGTAAGTAATGTGTAAAGCAGCTAACTCATTGTGCCCAGTGGTGTACCCCTTTAAACAATGCCAACCATAGGTAAGCAGGTTTTCCCATAGCGTAGTCTTTTCAAAACCCACCAATCCTGGAAAAGTGCGAGAAATCAGCCCTACTTAAACCCAAGAGGCAGAAATACATCTCATAGCTTGTCGTAGCTTCCCCTTGCAGGTGCTATAGCTGTAAGAGGAGAAGGTGTGCACTTTCGGGTGAAGCACTGGTGCATCCAGGAGTCCAAGGTCATGGCAGGACTCCTTGTCAAAGACCATGATCAGAGACTGCTGCAGGACCAGTACCAGGGCTCCCAATATAAGGCAGAGGCCTGGGACCATCTTGCCTGTGACCTCACGAGTGCCACTGGCATACCCCGAACTGGTGAGCAGGTCAGGCACCACTACACTGACCTGAAGCGGCGTAAGGGGGACCTCTTGGAGGAGTGGTTCCAAGAAGCTAGAGCAGCAAGGGATGTTCCAGTCATGTGTAAGTATCACCCCAGTATGTGTGTAATAATTGCCAGCTCAGGTATATCATGGATATGTATGGTTAAATATTCCTCTTATGTCCCCCACAGCTGCAATTTAGTGGGCCACGAACCAGGAGGCCCACATCAGTCACCTGGCAAGGTTGCGACACAAGGCAGGTCAGTAATACTCATGCATTTGCTGTCATAGGAAATAAAACTAAAAGTAGTAGTAAATGAATTGCCTGTATAAAACCTGTATTGTTCAAAGCAAGTACTGCATACACTAGAGAATATGGCAGGAAGAGTCTCATATTGCTTGTATGTCAATAAAATTATAATAGCCTGATAAAACAGGTCTAACTGCTGGACTGCATGTGTATAATCTGGTATCATATGATAATGTAGATTTGCAATCATGCAATAGTACTGTTGTGGTAAGCACTCTGTTACCCACACCATGCACCATAAATTGAATGTGTAAGAATGCCTGTATATGACAAGTGTAATTCCCAGAGGCCATTTAGTACAACTGAGAGACACATAGACAGTAAACAGAGAAAATGCAGACAGCAAAATCTGAATAGCACATGCAACTGAAATGTGAACTGTTGTTTTTTTAGCACACACAGCCACAGTTCGAATCCTGCCAGTGGTAGTAGTCTGCATACAGAATCATGCCCCACAACTGTACAGATATGTCCAGAATGTCCAGTAAAGTGGCCCATATCTGTTGCTTATCAACCTGTCCCCCTGGGAAATCAGTGGGATCATCCCAGATGTATAAGCAGCAAACAGGAAATACAACTGATTGACACACATCTATGAGAACAAAGCTGGTACACTAGCAACTCCCCAATACCTTATGTGAGTAAGAAGCCACATATGTCCCATTTACACCCTAACTTGTCAAGCTGTGGTCAGAGTGTGTACAGTAAAAGAGTGAGGTGTATGTGCATAATAGTAGTGTGGGATCTGATACTATGTGTGAGAACATTCAGGTAGTGCTAATAAACATTCCTCCCACAGGTCTGTCAGATACCAACACTGTGCCCAGAAATACAAGAATGATATGCAGTTGCTCTGAATAATGAGGTATTACACATCACTGTCACCCACACTGTTCTACAACATATATCTGTCTAGAAAATCTGTATAAGAGTGTTGTAATACAAGGTCAGAATGCAAAAGCACAGGGGATTAATAAGACAGAAAGCAGATAGGAGATATACAGCAATATCTATATAGCAGACACAACTGTGATGGACAGTGTTTAAGCTGTAGCAGACACAAACATGGTCTGAATCCTGGGAGTGGAATTAAACTGCATACAGAATAATACCCCACAACTTTACAGATGAGGCCAGAATGTCCAGTATATGTGCCCATATCTGCTGCCTGTCCCCCTGTCCCCCTGGTAAGTCTGTGGGATGACCCCAGCTGTTTAGCTAGCAAACAGGGAATACAAGTGATTGTCAAACATCTATGAGAACACACCTGTCACTGTAGCAACCCCCAAAACTGTTAGGAGAGTAATATTTCAAGTATGTCCTATCTACATTCCCATGTTGTCAATCTGTGACCAGAGTGTGTACAGTAACAGAGTGAGATGTATGTGCATAATACTAATGTGTAATCCGGAACTTTGTGTGGCATCAGTCAGGTAGTGCTAACAAACATTGCTCCTACAGGTACGTGGGGTATGAACACTGTGCTGAGGAATACAGACCATTATAACCTGTACTGGTACTGTTCACTCTGGTATTGTAGGGAATTGTGAGTGTTGCAGTTTCTCTGAATAATAAAGTATCACTGGTCACTGTCACCCACACTGTGGTACATAATATAACTGTGTAGGAAATTATGTATATGTGTGTGTCAGGTCACTAAAGGTGGAAGAAGGCAATATTCTAGATATGTCCCGGCACACCAGCATGTGGTCAACATATGGCCAGAGTCTGTGCAGAAAGAGTTGGATAGCTATGTGCAAAACATCAACCCAGAATCCGGGAGTATGTGTAGAAACAGTTAGTTAGTGTTAACAAACAGTCCCTCCACAGGTATACCAGGTAAGAGGTGTATACTGCAGGTAAAACCAGTTCATGTGTAACAATGTTGACAGCCATATCACTGTCCAAACTAAGGCTATAGGGTAGTGTAGTAAGACTTGTAACATACAGATAACAGCACTGTCTAGGAAAGTAATATGGACTACAAGAATATACAAGTTGTTAATTGACATCTTTCTCTCCCCTCACCATATCTCCAAAAATAATCAACATACCCACCCCAACTGGCATGTAACGACTCTGATAATGTCCAATTGTTTGATAAATATTTTAATGGTTCCCATGCATGTGCTATATTGAATTATTCCAACATTGGTGGCATGGTGCCATCAATGTACTTACATGCTGTTCTTATTACCACTGTGGTCCCATATATGCATGTGTTCTGTTTGCCATGCAACTGTTCCGTATCTGATGTCTGGGTTAAAAGGAATACCTATACATGCCGTTATACCTAACCCTGAAATGTGTTGACTATTACTAACCCACATATGATGATGAAATCTAAATACTATAGCACGCTTGGGAAGGCCAGTCCCAGCGGACCCACCTGTTCCACCTCAGCTGGCCATGGCACCGGGCACCAGCATGTCTGGGGCCCATCCCAGGACCTCCTTGTCTGTTGATCCTGTACCACCTTCGGGTGGAACTGCCTCAGGGGTTGGGGCTCACCCCTGGGAGTGGGCGCAGACAGGCACCTGTCACCCATCGCAAGGTCAGGGCCATGGTGCATAGAGAGATCGGCTAGCAGTTTGGTGATCTTCTACGCCAGCTTGAGGGCTACATGTCACGATTAAAGAGTCAGCCTGGCTCTGCGACTCAGCCCCCAGCACAGCCACCTTCAGGGCTGTGAAGATGCAGTGGTGACTGCCCATGGGTGGGGACCTCAGTCCCACTGTTATCACTAGGGGGCTTGTGAGCTTCCAATATCCCAACACCCCTCCCCATCAAGGTGTTTATCCCCCACATGTGTCATATACTGCCCCTGTATGTGTCTTGTTTGTCTTGTCTGTTAACTTACCCAAGCTACCTCCCCAAATATAGCTATTACCCCCTCCCAAACATCCCACTCTCACCTGAAAAAAAAAAAGGGCAATCTGTTCCCACAAAAAAATCTCACCCTATACGTAGCTGTCCATTTCACACACATTTCCACTGGACACATGTAATTTGGTCTAACTGGCATCACAACATATTATTGTTGTTCTCACCCCACGCTAGGGGTTTGAGTGTCCAAGTCTACCTCTAAATTCAGTGTATATGAACAGCTGTTGCTGTAGAAGAAATGGGCAGCCATGGACCTTCCCTACACCCTTCCTGCACATCCCTGGCTATTTCCCCCACTGTCTTCCCTCTTTGTGCCCCTTTTTTCACCACTTTCCTATCAACCCATTTTTCTTTTCTTTTAAAGAAATTAGCAAGGGGGTAAGTGGGAGTAAGCACTTTTAAGCAACAGTAAGCGGGTTTAAGCCTGTTTGCGCAGGGGTAAGCAATGCCTACACAGGTTAAGCAATTCAGAAGCCGAGTATAAGAAACTGTAACCGGAAGTTAGCAGTGCTTACCTCCACGTAAACCCGCTTACAACTGCTTTAAAATGCCTTAATCACTCTGTATCCAATGACCAGTGTTCTGCCCAGCAACAAAATAAGCAGCCTCTGCAAGACTCAAAACCAGGACCCTGCATACCATAGCCAAATTGATTTACAACTAAGTCATGTCAGATATACATAATCCTGATGTTTTCAAAAACATAGCATCCAGCCCACTCATTCAACAGTACAGAGAATGTATTCCAACATTTAAATGTATGCGTGTGTAAATATATTAATATCTATACAGATACAACATATCTATATATGCAGCTATATATATATATATATATATATATATATATATATATATATATATATAAATGCCTACATCTATAGATAGGTATGTCTATATCTATATGTCTAAATATATATGGCAGGTAACAATGGGGAAATAACAAAAACATTTATGTCCACATGCAACGTTAATTGGGTTGAGAGGCCCCAAATAATATACGTCTTGTACAAATAGGTGTACCCCCCAACAGCCAAACACGTCCCCCCTGCAATACACTACCAAGTGTTGCAGATCCCATAACCAGGACCTGACACGGCATGGGCATGCCTAGGATACATATACACAGACACATATATGCAGATACAGATATATATATATATATATATATATATATATATATATATATATATATATATATATATATATATATATATATATATATATATATATATATAGATTTATATGTAACTACACATACACACACATAGATATGTACATTAAGTTACATATGTAGTATGTGCACACAATATGGAACAGTCACTATTCCTACAGTTACCACCTTACCAACTGGAGACTGTATGAGCCTCCCATACAGATGACATTCATTGCCTGCAACATATACCCACAGAGATTTTAAAGGCTATAACACCACACAGGTGTGCATGAATGGGAAAGCTTTATTTGTGTAGTATTACAGTTGTATATGCCATGTCATATAGCTGTTTAGACACAGACATCCATATAAACTGAGTAATGCAACTGTGAAACAGGTATAGTAATACAGTAGTCCGGAAATGTTAACAAATGTTGCTGTCCAGGCCAAGGTCATCAAGTAGTACAATAGTAAAGACAGACTGGGCCACAGGATACCAAACAATCAACGGTAAGTAATGCAGGAGTATAGTTCAGCAGCCACTAGCTACACTCTGTAGACAATCCCTAGGGGGTAAAGACCTCAGTTGACACACTGGGATGTAACTGTTACATAACAAGGCACTACTGACACCATCACAAGCTTACTGACAAACAGAACAGTCTGTATGACATAGCAGGCTTTACTGGCATGCCATGGCACAGAGTAACATGCACCTGTGTGTAAGTGCATCACCACAATCAAAGTGAACACAGCCACAGTTACGTATGGCATGCTAGCGCATTATGTATGGCATGCTAGCGCATTATTACAGTATATGGACTATCTGTTCAAGACCGACCTCATATGTGCCACCCACACACTAACCCTACATATACTAGGCCAGTACACAGTGTGGTCTGCTGCCTGTCTGTGGTACAGGACATGTGCGTGTATGGCCCTACAAACATGTAAGCTGATAGGGTAACAGACACTGGAGTAGCATACAGTGGAGTAGCATGTAACATCAGATAGAACAGGGCCAAGAACAATGACATCTACCACAGTCTGTACATAGGCCAAGGTACATATTAACAATGCACATACTGCCGACAATCATCATAAGTACACAGACCTCAGTACTGTACACACAACCACAGAATTTCCAGGTTATGTCATCAAATATAACCTCTACTATACATTACATGTGCAGCAGTCTGATACCTCACTGGGTTGTTACCAGATATTCACACAAAGTAACAGGCTGAAATCCACTGATCCAAACACGAAAATTTATTTTAAACATGAAACGAAGTAAGCACTTTCGTCTGGTATATATAACCAGACTTGTTCAGACAACTAAAAACCGCATGCAAAGCATTTTTTGCATAATAATGTTAGCATAATTATTAATATATGTATGCGTTTTAAAAAAAATGTTTCATACTATGTACATTTAGACTATTTATTGTATGATAAATTTTCTGATTTTAGAACATATACATATGTATTTTTTTATTCTACAAAGTGATTTATATGAGATGCTTTTTTAGCTGCATCATACATTTTGGTTAGCACAAAAAGTTTTTCCTTTCTTTGAGCTCATTAAGTTTACGTGAGGTGTGACCAATTGTGACTCTGATGTATATAAATTGCTTTGCATGTAGTTTTTAGTTGTCTGAAGAAGTCTGGTTATATATACTAGACAAACTCGCTTACTTCATTTCATGTTTTAAATACATATTTGTGTTTGGATCAGTGGATTTCAGCCTGTGTTACTTTGTGTGAAGGTTGGTTTTCATTTGTGTTTGGCTTTCCTAGTTGTTACCAGATATGATGTCACTAATTATGGTGTACAGTACATATGCAGCCCTTACTGCATGACATATGTACAAAGGTTGACAGGGTTGTAGCTGGAGGCACATACACAGGGCCAATATTGGCATGTTGCTGTGATAACCTCATACATTTACTGTTGTAACAGGGTTTGTTGTACCATATGTCATATGAGGGATTTGAAGTCAGTAACTCTCATGGGTGTCACCATCTACAGACTGCAATCCTCACATTACCTTCTGCAGTTCACAGATAGGTGCTCAGTGGGTAGCACCTGAAACAAAAGGCACCATACACTGGCCAGTCTTCAGGTGGCCCTACAGATGGGTGTTCCCTCATTAACATAGTGCTGACATGGCAGGTATGTAAACATGTAGGACAGCCATATCCACACACACCCTGTTAAACCAACATTACTCCAAATACAGTAAAGCAGCACTTACAGTCTGTAGTCAGGTCAGGCACATCCCCTCCTGTGTGTTGGCCTGCCTCCACAGTGTATGTTGTTAGAGGTACAACCCAATCCATCTGAGATGCTGTTTGCAAAACAACAGATCGAGTTCCTGCTCACAGTGAATGAAAGGCCCAACAGCAACATGATGTTCCTAGATATTGGTGTGTGTTTCCATGCAAATGACTATGGGAATGTTACCACAGCTGTTCCACATGCAATCAGCTGGAGGAGGGATGCAATTTGTGCAGAGACCATCTGCTGATCCTGAGCATCACTTAAAATACACATGCTGCTGTCTAAGCAGAGTAGGTGTAAGTCTCCACATCCACCAGAGAGGGAGTAAGAGAAGCAGACAGAGGCCAAGAAAAGCCTGGGAGGGGTGGGAGAGTAAAACTTATGCATGATTGTGTCACACACCTACCAGTACAGGGCATCAAACCCCCAATGACTATGCAGTGCTATCACATGTCCATGCAGTTATTGGATGCACCACATGTGTTACATGTTGGGGAGCCCTCAGAATGTATATGTGATGGTGAGTGACATCTGCAAAAGGGATATGGTAGCTATGTGGTAGGTGTAGTACCCATGCCTGCCAGCATGAACAGATGTCAGCATCAACACAGCCACACTCTCACAGGGACACACTCACATTGCCACACTTGGCAGGGCCAGGAATACAACTCATCACTAGTGGGATTGCCACAACACATTACTGTGCAGGTATCACATGCACCACAGGGGTCATACGGAGGTTTTATGTGCAAAGGGTATGTGGAGATGTCTGACATCAGACAGCATGCTTCAGTATGCCAATGGGGATTGTAGTGAGTGTGAATGTGGCCATACGCATCATACATCACTCACACAGACACAAATGCCAGTACTGACATGCATGTGTGCACTGCTTCACAGGTGTGTTAAGGTTGACAATGCCAGACAGCTATACAAGGCTAGGTGATGGGTATACATTGGCATCAGGCCACATGACAATGATCTGCATTGTGGCTCAGGGCTGTAGTGTCTGGAGTTGCCCACACAGGTGTGTATTGTATTCACCATTTAGTCACCTGGGTGACTATTGCGTATGGCCAATGCTGTGCATTGCTTGCCATGTATGTGTTCCTTAGTCCATGATATGGACAGTGTTTCGGATGTGCACACCTCCCACATGCATGTACAGTGACATGTGGAACTGTACCTGGGGTGTCTGTCCTATGTTATGTACACTGATCGTTATCATCAGATGTGCCAGTCCTAGCCTCATGTGGCGGGAACAGTTCATGGACAGTGAGTTGGCCCTGCACCTACATTGATAGCATAATACTGGTATTCCCTGGTGTCAGTGGCATCTGTCCATACATGGCTTGTGTTTCAGGCATGTTATGTCCTTTGTGGGTCACATTTGATGACACCACAGGTGTTGCAGGTGTCCAGTGGGGAACATTGGGGAAGTGCACTGTCGGTATGTACATGCCTATTGGACTGATGGACAAGGTGCCATGCCCTCTGTGGCCCACTGCAATCACACCATGGTTACTATCAGGGGCAATATGCAGGGTACTATCAATGTAGCGGCTGTTGCCTACACAAGTGTGTGTGTGCATGAGACATGGGTTGAGAGTGTACCATGGGTAATAAAAGGCTTGCTAATGTTGTTCAGCTGGCATTGATGTCTCATTTAGGGGTATGGATTTGCACCCCAGCCTCTTTGCTATTTCACATCTGTTATCCCTGTAAGGTGGACATTGTGATATATACTTGGCATACCACACACACACACACACACACACACACACACACACACACACACACACACACACACACACACACACACACACACACACACACACACACACACACATTCACACGTCATGTCTCTGATCAGAACTCCTACCTAGCTAGTATTACACTACACCATTATAGGTCACACCATGGAGATTACTGAATCTCTCCTTCTTCAAAGGTGTATTTCACAGTGAATAACATCAGCAGGATTGCCTAAGTAGAGCATTTGAATTGTAGTGAGTGTGACTAGCCTAAAATGCATTGCTCCCTACACAAATATAGAAACACACACAAAATATCCACCAGTGCCATGTGTGGGGATAGAACCATTAACAAAGTTCTATATTACATTACAGTATGATGCTGTTATAGGATGCACCATGGAGATTACTGGAGCTCTCCTTCCCCAAAGGTGTATTTCACAGTGAATGACATCAGCAAGTTTGCCAAAGTAGGGCATTTGGATTGTAGTGAGTGTGACTAGTCTAAAATGCATTGCTCCCTACACAAACATAGAAACACACACAAAACATCCACCAGTGCCATGTGTGGGGATTGAACCTCTACCAGAGTTCTATATTACACTACAGCATGATGCTGTTTTAGGATGCACCACAGAGATTAGTGAAGCTCTCCTTCCCCAAAGGTGTATTTCACAGTGAAGATGTCAGCAGGATTGCGAAAGTAGGGCATTTGTATTGTAGTGGGTGTGACTAGCCTAAATGCATTGCTTCCTACACAAACATAGAAACACACACAAAACATTCATCAGTGCCATGTGCAGGGATAGAACCCCTACCAGAGTTCTATATCACACTACAACATGATGCTGTTATTGGAGACACCACAGAGATTACTGGAATTTACCTTCCCATATTTCACAGTGAATGAAGTCAGAGGATTGCCAAAGTAGGGCCTTTGAATTGTAGTGAGTATGACTAGCCTAAAATGCATTGCTGTCTAGACACACAAAATTGCCAGGTCTGGGATTACAACTCCTACCTAAGTATTTTATCACACTACAGCAGTACACAGTTATAGGATGTGCTATGGGGATTATTGGGCTACCATCTTCCCAGAGGTGTATTTCAAGGTGGATGACATCAGCAGCCTGGCCAAAGTAGAGCATTTGAATTGTAGGGAGTGTGACTACCCTAAAAAGCATTGCTCTCTACACAGATAAAGTCAGACAGACACACACACAAACACACTTGCCACATCTGGGATTAGAACTCCTACCTAACTAGTTTATCACACTACATCTGTATGCAGTTATAGGACATGGTACAGAGATTACTGGGCTAAAACCTTCCCAGAGGTGTATTTCTAGGTGGATGGCATCAGCAACCTTGCCAAAGTAGAACATTTGAATTGTAGGGAGTGTGACTACCCTAAAAAGCATTGCTCTCTAAACAGACAGACACACACACACTTGCCATGTCTTGGATTAGAACTCCCGCCTAACTAGCTTATCACACTACAGCAGTATGCTGTCATAGGACATGCTTCGGAGATTAGTGGGCTACAACATTCCAAGAGGTGTATTTCTAGGTGGATCACATCAGCAGCCTTGCAAAAGTACAGCATTTGAATTGTAGGGAGTGTGACTACCCTAAAAAGCATTGCTCTCTACACAGACAGAGTCAGACAGACACACACACACAAACACACACACACTTGCCAAGTCTGGGATTAGAACTCCTACCTAACTAATTTATCATACTACAGCAGTATGCAGTTATGTGACACACTACAGGAATTACTGGACTACAACCTTCCCAGAGGTGTATTTTACAGTGGATCACCTCAGCAGGCTTGTCATAGTAGGGCCATGGGGAGGGCAGTGTGTGTGCATCGGCCATAACCCATTCATCTAGAGATTGAAACACCATATGCGGGCACACACAGGGCCATATTCCACAGGTACATGTATACAGCTGCTAGATGACTACTTCCTTATGCAGTCATGTTGCACAGCTAGCATGTGCAGCACATAGTCTGTAATGCTGACAGATACCAGTGGCTAGTGTCTACAGTGAGTGACATCTGAACCTCATGTGGTTGTGGCCCTTTGGCTGTGTGCTTGGTGGGACAGGCCTGGATGGCTTCTTGTCACAGTCACCCTCTTCCACACATCTATGTACGTCTACTTTTGGCTTATTATAGTGTATTGTCCTTAGATATATGTCTGTATTCCTGTCCACTGTGTGTGCAAAGCAGGTGTGGTGCATACTGAGGATTCTCTGCATTTACATCTGCGACTGCCAGATATGTCTGGTCCACTGGAATTTGCAGACATGGCCTTCATGTGTTTAAGTGTGTGAGCATGACCAGTATGACCTGTCAGTATGTTGTTGACTGACATTGCCTTCATTTCTCTAAGTGTGTGAGCATGCCCAGTATGCCCGTCTGTATTGAATGTTTGGATCAAGTCCAGGTAGTCTGTACTGCAGTGCTGACCTATGTGTTGTACACCTACAGGTAGCATACTGTTTCTGCAGGCTATCCGTCGATCATTTGACATTGAGTGTTACTACATTCTACATTAGATGGGGGGCACACCTGACTATTTCTACAGTTCTACACAGGATTTGGGGGGCACACCTGACTGTTACTACATTTCTACGTAGGATGGGGGGCACACCTGACTATTTCTACATTTCTACACAGGATTGGGGGGGTCCACCTGACTGTTACTACATAGGATGGGGGGGCACACCTGACATTTGTACACATTTGCTATGACTATACTGGTATGCCAGGTACTCTATTTCATTCTGTAATCTTACCTATCATGCTGACTAGAGGCATACCAGTGTACTATAGATCTTAGCTTTTATTTACCTACATATTAGTTTCTGACTTCCTACCCTTCAGAACTGATGTCCCACTGCCTGACCTGCTGTAGTCTGTCTGTGTAGGCCTGGGGGGGAGGTTACCCATATGCCTCATTGATATGCCATAGCACAGCCTTTGTTTGTGTTTGTCTACACCTGTCCTGCTAGCTGTGACTGTTGTTGAGTATGTGAACCCCCCTGACTGGCATGTGTGAATCACTTACCTTGTGGGTGCCCCAGTATTGAGGGTGGTGCTGCAGGGCTGCCTATGTCGGATGCACATAGTACACTCCCTACACATGGTTGAGCACAGGTAGTGTAATGTTTGGCATCCCTTTTACTGTATGTGCGAGTCAGAGAGAGGTGTTATTCCCTGTGTCCCTCCTGTGTCAGTGTATGCGCTATGAGTTGCCTCTTTGCCAAGGCTAGGGCATACTGGGCATGCCTCCTTCTGCCTACTGGGGCAGGCTCAGGTTGCTCCTCCTTTGAGTCACTCTGTGCATGTGCAGGCCATGGCAATGTTGGGGGGGGGGCTGTATGGCCCTGCCCCATGCTGTCCCTGCTGCAGCTGTTTCCACAGGATCATATTGTGTAGCACGGCACATATGATAACAATTTGGGTACATGTAGCTGGTGAGTACTTCAAGACTCCACTGAATGTGTCCAGGCAATGGAACTGTGACTTGAGCATCCCAAACACATGCTCTATTATAATTCTGGTCTTTGCGTGTGCCTGATTATGGAGTTCTTGTTTGGGTGTGTGTGCTTTTCTGATGGGTGTCATCAGCCACAGCTCCAGTACATATCCAGCATCCCCCACTAGGTGACCATGAGGGATGTCCCCATTGGCAAATCTCTGGTACAGCTGCATCAGATGCTAGATGTGGGAATCGTGATAACTTCCAGGGTAGCCAGCACACATTCATTATTATGCCCTGGGCATCACGCACGACCTGGCACTTAATGGAGGGGAAGCCGTTGCTGTTGATGTAGACCCTATCCCACTCACTGGGTGGTGCTTTGATGCATATGTGCATTCAGTCTATAGCACCCCTACCTCAGGGTATTCTGCTATTTGGTGGAACAGTTGTATATTGCTGGCCAATGCCTCACTGGTTTTGGGGAAATATATGTGCTCACCAACATGTGCTGACATGGCATCCAGGAACTGGTGGAGTACCCTGAATGCTGATGCCTGTGAGATCCCCATCATATCCCCAGATGGCCTTTGGAAGGTACCTGTAGGTAGTATTCTTAGGCCTACACATACCTTGGTATCCACTGGGATGGGTTCCCCTCTGTTAGTTCTGTGTGTCAGGCGTGGACGGCACAGCTCAACAATTTGCTGTAGGCGCTCCCTGTCCACCCTATAGTGCTCCACTACCGCCAGCTGATGTAGCCCCTCATAAGTTACCCTGGGTCTGTAAACTCTTCTCCGTCTCCTCACTGTGGATTGGTCGACAGCATTCACATCCTCACCACCCACAGCCTCTTCCACGAGTTGTTGTATGATAGCTATTGCAGCCCCTATCATTTTGCTGTTGTGAGTTTTAGAAGTTCCCCGCTTGTTTACACCAGTGGTGTAGAGTGTAGGAAAAACCAGAGGGGAAGGTGTTTGCATAGTTTATAGTAGTGTTCTGGGCTGGGCTGGTCTGCTGCCTGTGTAATTGGCAGATTCTGATACATTTCACCTGCCAGCTATGCTAGTTCTCCTTGATTACCTTCCTACTGCTGTTTTCCCTTCCCATTGCCTTCCTGTTTAAGCCCAGGAGCTCCGCGCAAATGGAGTGTTTAAATGTGCACAGTGCTGTTATTTCCTGGTTTAACTTTTTTTAAATCTTTAAAACCCAGTGCGGCATGCACACCTACTTAGGCAATGTAAAGAGTGCTAGGCAGATTCAGACACACCCCCTAGCTTAGCTGTGCTAAGCTAGGACTAAACCTGGGCAACAGGGCTCCAATCCGCTTACAGTATGCCTGACACACACACCCATGATGTCAGCTAACTCCTAGGCTTGCACCAAGGTATTCCTACTCTTACACTGTTGGGACCTGACTAGCATGCTGGGGAAAACTGGGATTCACTATTATTCCCCTCATTTGCATAGGATTGCCTGCTAATGCATAGTTACATGTCTCACACTGAGCCTCCCCCCATAGCAATCACTACTCACTGGCATTGTTGTATTCTGCTGCCATTGACTTGCATGGCAGAATAGTGATTTTAGTTAAAATGCTTAATTTAGGTTTATTTTGTTATTTTCCCCCCGATCCCATTTGCTCGCTGCTGCCCTACGCTTAAACAGCCGAGATCGGCTAAAAAAAAATAAATGTTGATTTATTTATTTTTTGGCTGTTTGCAATGCCAATGGCCTTATACTTGGCGATTGGCATGCTTCCTAACTAATATGCAGCCTTTATTTGGAGCTGTCACAGCTCCATTTTGGATTTTGCAGAAATGTACTCGGTTATTAACCGAGTACATTTCTACAGATTGCACTAGTCCTGCACAGCCGGTTGCAAGCTTCCTGGATTGCAAGTTCACCTCATTTGCATGGATTTCTCCTGTAAATGGGGTGATTTGCTTACAGGGGCTTAGTCCATGCAGGATTAGTGCAGGAGCACACATGCATGCCCATGCAGGCTGTTCCTGGATCACACGGCAGAAATATTGCCTGCTAGAGCTCCTGCACTGAACTTGCATGCCATGCAAGGCATAGAGACTCCGGGAGATTATTTAAGAAAAGTATTTTTTTTTCTTAAATAATGTCATTGTATAATAGCAGTAACCTACTTCTGGGTGTGGGCAATGCTGGATTTACCCACGGTTGTCTTTGTTTGGTCACTCGGGCTTTGAGCTCATGACCAAACCACACCAACCGTGGGTAAATCCAGCATTACCCACACCTAGACGTGGGTTATTGCTCTATTATAACACATAACATATTTACTTTATTGTTAAATACAAAGGCAGCTTTATTTAATTAACACGTGTGCCTATCAGCTAATTGCTTCACCTTCCTGACTAACATGGTAATCCAGCAGACTTGATGACTAGAGCACATTTCCTTTAAATGTGTCTGAACCAACATGGAATGTAAAATATTCAGCACATGTTTTTATCATGATTTGTCATTAGCATAAATGCATATATAATTTCAAGGTCTGTTTTATAACACAAGTTTCCTTATTTTCACCTGTTTTAAATGGTTTACCTTCATATCGTCGATCACATATGATCGACCGGACATATCATTGAACCGTTTCCGCAAAACCAGAACCACAAAACTTTTAAAAGGTTGAATAAATGTCAAATTTTGATATTTCCGGCTGCGCCACACCTCCACAACAGTGCTACCATGGGTCAAAAAGGGGGCGAGATTTTACCATTCAGATATGTGGTATTTATGTTTGGGACATTTGCACTTCAGTATTCACAGAAGCGGGATCGACCATATTGAGATCGGCGTTACAAAGGTAAACTGTTTTAAACTCTTATTTTTAAATTGTATTTTATCAGTATACTTAGTAATTTAGCATAGATTGTTAATGCGATGGTTACTAATTAGAACTTGGTGATGACAAGTTTGTTATAGCCAAAATATAAAAACTAAATTTCCCAACTTTCCCTTTATGTTAATGTAATTATGGTTCAGAGATATGATTAATTAAACTGCAGTCACATGTAAACATATACTAAAAACAAAGTCTCTTGAAGCAGACCTCTAATACAGAATTTAGTAAAACAATTTTGTAAAACATTTTTTTAATGAGAGAGCGTCTTAACATTTTCACTTTCCTTTCTCCTCATACCTTCTGCTACTTAACATAAACAGACTATTTTCACAAGGGATGATATCTCTATCTATATATATAGATATATAGATACACACACACGTGTATATATATATATTAAGTCTGTCGTGATTTCATACCGAAAGGGGTATTTTCACTAATGTTCATTCCTATTATAGCTACAATCTCTTGGTTGTTACAATACGATTAATTAAACCCTTTTTACAGACTCCTGTCAGGTACTTAAAACCTGCTTCGTCATTTTTATTTTGCTCAGACATGTTTGCTTTAGATACTGTTTTCCCATGTCTGTTTGCGCACGTCTGATTTGAGTAGTGTGTATGGGCTCTCATGCACTGTATAACTCTATACTTGAAAGTACAGCATCTCAGAGAAAGCATGAGTAGTTTTACATAACTGCTGCTGTGTTAATGCGTTAAAGCACTTTGGGTTCAGTTAATAGTAGTGGAGCTAACATTCGTTGTAAGGCAGTATTATCTAACTTTTTGATTTGTTTGCTTACCATTTTCTGCAGTATTGAGCTAGCAGGGATTCTTCTACTAAAACATCCTGTATGCAATCAATAAAGCATAATTTTTCACAGCTGTTATGGAAGGAAGGAGACTTCACTTTAGTTTAAAAATAAAGCTGTTGAGAAGCTTTTTTACTGTTCACAGAGCAAAAATTGTAATCAAACTTAATGCTCTTTTGTCTAATTTATTCAGTGTGTGTGTGTGTGTGTGTGTGTGTGTGTGTGTGTGTGTGTGTGTGTGTGTGTGTGTGTGTGTGTGTGTGCATTTGTATGCATGTGTTTGTATGTGTGTGTTTGCACATGTGCATGTATGTACAAGGAGGGTCCAATAATCAGTGAAGAAGTGGAAATCCCCTCTTATAAGAGATGTAGTTTTGGTCACATAACCTTGGTCATGTGAGGGTCCATACCTTCCAGTATGCTTGAATATATTGCACTGTCTTGCATGTGCTGTGGACATGCAATTTGCATGCACATATTTTCACAGATATACTTGTAGCCATATTTTCCAACCAAACTGTAAAACTATTACCTTTGTAATTCCATGCCATTTGCCATGACCTTTACTTACTGTTCAAAATGCATTAATTGGCTTACGTAGAACTGTTCCCTGACAGTTGGTGCTGTTCTCGAACATCTTTGTGTGTCTCACCCAAGTTGTAGAAATATGCTGTACTATAGTGAACGTATTTTGGAATAGAACCCGGAATAACTTTCCCACACTACTAATGAATTTATCTTATATTAGTGTCATTGGTTCTCCTTAGTGCATTGACACTTTTGTTTGTTACTTTACACAATTACCCCATTATTGTCTATCATACAGAGACATTCATCACAAAACTGTGTTATAAACAGTATTATTACTTATGTCACAGTTTACAGCAGATACACTGCATGTATAGTGCACTATTACTCACTGCTAATGCTACGTCATTACATAAATCTTACACACTCATTGCTATTATTACATCTACATCCATCTACATGTACTTACAGTAAGATGCCTGTGTAGTACCTTGATATGGAAGAAAGCCTACTACAGGTCCCTCATCTTTCAAATGAGGGTATCAACACCACATACACTCTCTGCCTGTTTGACATAGACTTTCATTATGATGTCACATGCTGCACACACATTTGCAATAAATGAATGAAAACAGGAAAGTCTTGTAGTGCTGGTTAAGCCCTTTTGCTTATAACACCAGGATCTAAGGTTCACTCTGCACAGTAACTCAGTGGTTAGCATCTCTGCCTCACAGTGCCACAGTCTGAGGTTCATTCTTAATTTTGTGTCATCGTCTATGATGAGTTTGCATATTCTTCTCATATTTACATTGCATTTTTCTAGGTCTGCTAGGTTTCTTTCAGCTCTCTAAAAACATGACACTTGAATGACTTATTTCAAGTGACCTTATATATCACATTTATATTTACCCTTGAGTCCCATGTTATAGCTGAAAGGCTTAGGAAGAACCAGTTCACTTACCTGTTTAATAAACAAACAGCTTAATAAATACATAAAGACTCTTCCTGTTGACAAATTCATTCTCCTACTGTCACACTGGGCTCTTCATGCCCGCATTAGTGTATTCTAGAACCAATGACAGACCTGCAGCATGCCTCCATGGTTGCATAATGTTCAAATGTATGCTGATGGTGCAAGTGGTGGTTTGAGAACTTTGTAAATTTGCTCCCATGCTGAATGCATGCAGATGAGGATTGAATTCAATATGTTGGATTCACATAACTAGACAACCACTATGCCACAAGTAGACTGTTGAAATGTTTCTTTTGCCAAGATGCAGAGGTCTGCACACACCTTGGTTTGCAGCAGAATGATTGCAGTATGTGATGCACTTTAGTGATATTAACATTGTAGCAATTCTGGAATGTGTGGGAGTTCCTGCAGTGCTGTTGCCTGGCAAGGCATAATACACCAGTCCTGGAGATTCAATAAACTCTGTGTAGGCTTAGCATGGAGCCTACATGAAGATTACATGACTGCTCAGTGAGCAGCATAGCTAGTTGCATATGCTTGCCTTGCACTGCATTTAAGCATAAACAAGTGCAGTTTCATGGCCAGCAACAGTGTTGCTGGCCAGGAAATCATATAAAGCAACATGGACAGTAGCAGACATGTAAATCTGTTTGCCTATGGGAAAACTAGGTCTGCGTGTTTGTGCAGAATGCTACAGTGATTACTAGGGTTTTTAATAAAGCAATGTGCATAATTCCAACATATTATATGAAAGTGTATACAATGCAAGTTATCGTGGAAACCTTTTTCAGGCATACTGAACAAAAGTTGCATAAATGATTAACAAGAGAACATAGACAGGATTATAAACAAACACTCATGGCAACTGTTCGTATTGAATAGGGGCAAAGACATGAATTGTAGGAATGAACACAGGGAAAGAGGACAGGTGAAACACTGTAATGTACAGCAGATGAGGGCATGTTAATGAAGACAGTTGTAGCATGAACACTAATCACATATTGACATGATACAGTATGGACTGCACAGTTATTGTTTATTATGTCACTGTCACTCAAGGTGACATAATAGTAGAGAAGATTCTTTGTGATATAAGCATCCTGGCATGAATAATGGAGAGGATATATATCAGGGATGGTATATACTATAGTGATTAGGTGAATATTGTGAAGCTGTGCAAAATGAGTTACCTGAATATGACTGTAATGTCAGCAGAGGCCTCAACCAAGTGGGGCACATAGTAACAGGCTCATGGACAACAGCAGACAGAAGCATGCATGATCATGGAGAATATCTGACTAATACCACTAGTAATCCCATGTCTCTGACATAACATATGTGACTGTGAGAGATCATAGATGGCTCTGTAAGAACAGACCTGTACAACTGTTATGAGTTGTCAGCAATCTATGAGAGGAATCAAGCACACCATCCTAAAACTTTAACATCTGCTGGAGGTGTTAGTAGGGACACTGTTATACTTGTATGTGTGATCATGATCAATCCAGGCTAGTTGGCAATCCACACTGTCACAAATGTAGCCCATGCTGTCAATGCTGTCAATCAGCTATGTATGTACTGTGTGCATCACAGGAACATGTATCACACATGCATCTGATATAACAGCTTGATGGGGATTCCGCACCATCAGACACTAATGTTTATGAAACAAAAAGATTACTTAGGTATTGCCAATGAAATGTGTGACAGGTCACTGTGGCAAATGTGTTACACTTGAGTAATGCATCCCTGGAAGATGTTTAGGGATGTACATGAAGAAGGGTGCATTGTACTCAGTTATTGGTGTAATGAGGGCTGTGAACTATTGAAGTATAATGGCCTTTGATATGGATGTCCTGCACATACTCAGGAGTTGTGTTACATACTAGGGATTAGTCACCAGTCTAGGCACATGCTGGTGGATGTTGCCTATACCATCTACCTGAGTACACAGGTCACAATAGGGGTTAAGTGCATATACCGCTTGGTCTGCCCATAGGGCTGTACTGTTTACACTATCATTAGGTTGTGCATTGCTTTTATAATGTAACAAATCACCCATGATTTTGTTTCATCTCAGGTGTCTTCATGGCTGTGGCAGCAATCCTTTGTGTGTGTTGATACTGTCTGTATTACACTAATATCACAGTTGGATTTTTGATTGTCCACAATCTGCAGTCCTCCAGACAGCTGTTTGGACAAAGGATGTGTATGTCTTTCTTGAAGTTTGTGACTTAAATAATGGACAGGAAATGGTCTAGCACCTAGCCCTGTAGTATGGACCTGATCACTGGACTCTAGATATAGGTCACTTTACACATTTCAATATATTTATATGTCACATGTGTGATCCAGTGGTCTACACACTTGGAGATATAGGTGTTTATGGCCTCTTATGATAGTGTTGCATTAATACCTCAGTGTGGATTTATGTCAAATGCCTTGGCCAGGTCAGGTTCTGCAGAATGGCAGTGTTGTCATCATGCATGCTGTTGTTGATCTTCTTGAGGGCATCTAACAGATGCAACAGACATGGATGTAGCCTGAACAAATCACACATGTCTTTCATACACCACCTAGATATTACCAGTGTCCATTTAGAAAAGGTCCATGATGACAAGTTGGTCTACCTCACAGATGAGGAGAGTCAGGATGTGTCTATACATGCATGTATCAGGTGATGCCCCCCCAATCAGATGGATGCATGATGATGTACACCCTTCTATGGGAGCATATTCCATCTGGAATCTGTGTGGAAGTATGTATCCAACAGTGTCTGGTAGGTCCATGTTTTGAGTCATGCTCGAAGCAATCTGTGATGCTGTCATGACCCATTGAT
The DNA here is from genome assembly GCF_019279795.1 of Protopterus annectens. Taxonomy (NCBI): domain Eukaryota; kingdom Metazoa; phylum Chordata; order Ceratodontiformes; family Protopteridae; genus Protopterus; species Protopterus annectens. The sequence goes on from NC_056728.1 coordinate 1,545,347,444, forward strand.
TCTGTGTTATTATCTGTACAGAACACATGAATGTGCTGCCCTCCTTAAAATAGAAACTGAGTAATATTTGCATGTATACTTTGGATGATGGCCAGTAGTGACAGGGGAGGGTGACGTGAAAAAAAACTGTCAGCTAGCAGGTTGTCCATTTCCTCCCCTTGGCTATTTCTAATGGTATCTACATGTGCTTAGTTGTGTATTCTACTTAACATTTCAAATATACTGAAATAAATTATTTTTGAAAAGACCTAGAAATACTACAGTGGTCATTCATCACATTCCACACACTGGTACTGTGCAGACAGTTGGACAACTGTGTGGATGTCATGTAGTTACACCAATTACACAGCATATGCCTATATATGTTTCATGGGCAAGCTGTGTTTAAGCAGCCTGATGCCATATTAGGACATATTACAGATCAGTTATTTGTGTCTCATGCAGAACATTTCCTGACACAAATGCTAATAGTTACACAGTGGTGCTGCTAACCATCTCAGTAATCCTTGGGTATAGCAACACAACTGCACATACAATGAATTCCACAAGTTTGCAATTGTATCAAAACATGGGATACATTGTTGTGTATATCACAGTGTAACAGCATGTGTATAAGGCAAGACTTATCTGACCATGTAATAAATATCAGTTCATATTGTGTGTCACAGAGCATTTAATGATGGCATATAGACACTTGCACACCTATGCCATACTGCAATTTTTACTGTGATGGTGGAATGTGAACTGTATTGACAGTTGATCTGATCCACCACAACATCAGATGTCCTAACATGCCAACAATATACAAATAAGTGTATCATACCATGTCTCACAAGTAACTCAACAACAAGTACCGTTATAAATCTGTCACAATACATGTTGGAGTGAATTACTTGAGACATACCTCTCTGGACTATATGAAGAGACACATGACTGAACTCTCAGATTATGTGTCCCAGGCAGGTATGACCCTACCCCTAAGCAGCATTCTATCTTCATCCAGGATGATGCCACAATATAAACAAAAAATGATCAACTTCAACAATTGGCTTTGCTTCTGGTGCCGTTCCAGAGGGATCCAGTATCTTTCAGCCTGGAATGACAAGGTCGACAGACCACATTGCCTTGCCAGAGATGCTCTACACATGTGTCTTCTAGGCTGTCTGATACTGGCAAAGGCACTTGCATCTTCCATAACGCCTTTTTATAGGCAATGTCAAAGCAACAAAAGTTCTGAAGTAACAAAATCCATTGAAGGCAAAGTCAAGGTTCATGAAGCTGTAGTGGAAGAAATAGACAACCTACTTGCTGACAGATTTGGTGCTAACTTCACCCCCCATAGCCCCACCAGCTGTGTTCTAAAGCATACCTGACACCATTCCTCTGCCTAGTAACTCTATAGATCAGGTCATATCTGTGGTCTTCAAGGCTAAAAACATGTTACCATATAACATCCCAGATAACTTACTAAGCCATTTAAAACAGGACCAAGAAGACCCAATTAGTGTCCATTTTAACCATAGCCTGAGACTCACTTTGCTCCAGCGGAGTGGAAAACATGCAACAGTAATCCTCTTGCACAAAAGGGGGCAATCAACTGACCCTGGGAACTATAGAACCTTAAGTCTAACCAGTTTCATCTGCAAGACCATCTAAAGAATCATCATGGACCTTATCAAGAAAAACATAGGCAACCTTCAAACTCTAAACCCAACATAATTTGGCTTTGTTAAGGGTAGATCATGCTTATTAAACCTAGTACACATCTTCAAGAAAGTCACTAAAGCCCTAGATGAAGGTAAGACAGTGCATACCACCTATCCTGACCTGGCTAAGGTTTTTGACACAATCCCTCACTCAGGTATCATTGAGAAACTCACCCAGCTGGGGATTACCCCTTACATCACTAAATAGATAACCAATCGGCTCATTAACAGAACACATAGTGCCAAAGCTGGTGATTCAACCTCTACCAGTAGAACTGTCATCAGGGGTGCCCCACAAGGATCTATGATGGGCCCTTTACTGTTTGGAATCTATCTCACGGACATCCATACTAAAGTAGATGGCCTTTGGCTTACCAAATTTGCTGATGATTGCAAATTGGGTGCAATCATTGAGTCCCCCAACAATGTTAACATTACAGGAGAGGCTAGCACAGACAAATGATTGATGCCAAAGCCACAGTCTAAAACTATACCCAAAAAAGTGCCATTATTATTTCCTTTGGTGAAGTTGAATTTCTCTCCTAATTACAGTATTGATAACACCCCCTCAAGCTCAAACCCAGTGGAGTGAGACCTTACAACACAGGTAGACAGCAATCTGAACATTGACCACCAAGTTTCCACAGTGGTAAGGAAAGCCTTCTATGTCATGCACCTCATAAGTAAGGGCATCACATCCAGGTCTGAGGATGTTATAACACCACTGTACTTGACCCTCATCAGACCACTAATAGAGTACAATGCTCCCTTTTGCACATTTCTCACTAGACACCTTCAATAGCTGAAGAGATCACATGGGTTTCTCACCAAGAGAATACAGGGCCTCCAAACCATGCCATAATGTACATGAATAAATTGAAAGCCCTGTCACTGTACTTTGTTCCTTATAGGTTACTGAGAGGTGTCTTGTGCCTGGCCTACAGGGCAGTCTCTGACACTACCCTGATGGAAATGTTGCAGATCCACAAATCTAATGGCACAAGAGTCACTCACTCTAGGGCTCTTAACCTAGCCTCTGACATTAACAGAACATGCTTGAGAGACAGATATAGCTGATGACATCAGCAGAGTCTGGTGAGAGGAAGATGGTAATAGCAGTATCCCACATGGTGTAAAATACCATCTCTAATGTCAAGCAAGGACACAAACACACACACTGCAGTTGACTGCTGTGTGAACAGAACCCCTACCTAAGTACACTGACCAGAGACCTCAGTACTTAAAGCAAGCATCATAGCACAAGTCTTACTTGGAGAGTGTCAGACAACACTTTATAAGTGGTGACATCAGCAGTGCCTGGTGAGGAGAAGATAGTAACGGCAGTGTCTCACATGCTGGTGTAAAATGTTCTCTGTAATGTCAACCAAGTGAACAAACACATGCACACACATGCACACACATGCACACACGCATGCACATGTGCACACACACACGCACACATGCACACACATGCACACATGTGTGCGCGCACACACACACACACGCAGGCACACACACACATACACACACACACACACACACACACACACACACACACACACACACACACACACACACACACACACACACACACACACACACACACACACACACACACACACACACACACACACACACACACACACACACACACACACATATACCAGTTGACTGCAGTGAGAACAGAACCCCTACCTATCATTTGGATGTTTGAAAGAAGATGTTGGGAGGCCTGAATGAAATGGATGTGTAGGCATGTACAACTGTCAAAATACTGGTACTCCAATGGATTGTAGTGATGACTGCTTTTCTGCCTGGACAGACACACACATGCACACAAACCAGTTAACTTCAGTGAGATTAGAACCCCTATCTAAGTACACAGACTAGAGAACACAGTACTTAATGCAACATCAATGGCACAAGTCTGACTTTTGCAAGGCTGCAGGACAATTTATTGTGAATGACATCATAACTGGATGTTTGGGAGAAATGTTGGGAGGCCTGTCTGAAATGGATAGCTAGCCATGTACAACTGTCAAGATATTAAAGATCTGCATGTTACCAGACTGATGAGTGTCCAAAGTGTTGCTGTTGTGTTTCCAGTGTGCAGGTATACCGTAAAAAGACAGTTTTGCAAACAATATGTAAACAGCTGTCCACATTACTACAAGTACTGGAACAACTGAATGTGTATTGTCAGTATAGAGATATCCATGGTATATAAGAAAACATTTTTATTTATTTCTGTAGTGTAGTTGATATATTTGTGAACAAGTATTGAGAGACCAGGTTTCAAGTTCATGGGTGCAGGTAACAGATGGCTACAGTACAAACATGTGTTCTTTCCTTAAAAAGTGCCTTCCCTTTCTTTGTGTTTTTAGATGTAGTTTCATGGGATGTAGATTAAATGGACCATAGCACACTTTTGAGCAGCTGGTTTGTTTGATCGAAGGCAAATTGTTTGTGCAAGCGCGATTCACATTTATACTTTTTCCCTGTTTGTGTGCAGTCGAGCAAGGAGCAAATGTAAGCCTCTGCTTCACTGATAAAATTGTGGATAGTACTGAATGTAAGAAACACACCTGCTGTCTAAGTTACTATGTGCAGCAGGTGTAAATGCATTGACAGATTTCTTTTTGACCCCAGATGATACAGGGTTCGAGTCCAGGTGTATCTAAGTTTTAAACATGTATTTATAGTTCATTGACATAATTCTTTATGCCACATTCACTGTGTGTTATGTTAACGCAGCTTGTTTAAGCAACATTGCATGGAGGTAACTGCACCAATGAAGAGCCATTCACTGTTGCTCACCTTTGGCGGGTGATGCCAAACTCCATGCAAACACAGAGGACACAAAGTGAAAGACTTCACTGTTTTTTTTTATTACTTACATGTGTGATGTGTGATTCTAGTTTTGACCAGATTAAAGGTGTTACAATGGGGTAGATAGAAAAGTGGTGAAATGGGGGGGGGGGGGCAAGCAGGTTGAAGAAAAATGGGAATGCAATATAGGAATATGCAGAACAGAGGTAGGAAAGAGCCATAGCTATCCACTTCTTCAACAGTGTAAATGAAAATATGTGCAGAATATTATCTGAATTTGGACTGTCACCTCAACAAAAAGGGGTGACAACAATGGAATCATGTTGTATAGCCAACTAGAGCAAATCAAGTGTGTCAAGAATACACATGTGTGAAGTGGAGAGCTATGTATGGGAAGATATTTTTTTGGGACAGGTGATCCTTTTCTTTTTACTTCAGTAAGAGAGGAATGTTGGGTAAGGGACATAGGTATTTCTGGGTCAGGTAAGTAGGGTAGGTGAAGAAGCAGATGCAAGCAAACAAGACAAACAAGACAAGATGCAGGGATGGTGAGGGATACTACAGGTTGGGGGATACCATAATTGGGGTTATGGAGGAAACAACAGATGCCAATGCCCATAACACATAAGGATAGTGAGAACCTAGCCCTCACCTGCAGGACTGTCCCCTTACTCTGCTGGCTGCTGAAGTGCTTGACATCTTTTCCTGTGGAACATTAGTGACAGCAACCTCTCCATCTGGCATAGGCATGCAACAATGGTGCTGTGGACAACCCTACGCACCAACGCTGGCATCTCCTGGTAGGTGCGTAAGGTTGTCCACAGCACCATTGTTGCATGCATTGCCCTACAGGGCAGCAGAGGCAGTACTGCCAGGTTGGGTCCTAATTGTGCTGGATGTTGGTGCAGCAGCTAGTTGAGCAGGGACAGACTGAGCCACAGGGTTTGCCTACCTCCTGTGTTGTAAAGCATTTTGCGATTTGTCAGAGATGGTTGACATGGAAATCTTTTGAAGACACATAGAAAAATAAAAAAGAGATAAGGGCTGGGGTAAGAGATAAAAGGGATGTAATTAGTACCATTATCTCTGACGTACTGTGCACTATCACAGTAATAAGTTATTTTATGTCTACTTTTACATTTAAGTTTACTTCTTAACAACTACAAACTATAAGTAAGGATTGTTCAAAGTAATCCTTGCAATGTGCATATATTTCACATATGCTTGGTCCAATTATTCAGATTAAGTTAACAGCTGGGCATTTATGCCACATTTGTTGAAATTAGGTTATGTAATGTTTATAGAATTTTACTATATATTTGTTACTTGTATTTGTACTCACAACGTCTGACTATAGCATTAGACTTGACTCCAACAGGTGTCTTGTGCTACAGGCTGAAGCATGCATGCTTGCTTTTACAGTTAGGATATACATGCTTACTTTGCTACAGTTGTATAGAAGAACAATAATTTAGCTAAAATAATAGTTATGTTGTACTGCATACATAGCCCTTGCTTCCCTCAGTCTCTGTAGATGGTCAGCATGGGCATCTCTATTCACTATAAACTCTTGGGTGACTGTGGAATAAAGAGAAGAGAATAAGAGAAGAGCATTATGTAAATCAGGCCTGCCTATATGCAGCTTTCTATTTACTATAAATACTTTTTATCAGTATACTTACATAACTGTGGGATGTCAACAGTCCTGAACTCATCCTCTCACTTGTTCAGTGTATCCTGCTTCCACCATTTAAGGTCATTACAATGATGTCGACACTGTTCTCCAGTGTGTGCAATGCCAGTCACACTGGAGACGACCTTGGACAGACTATTCCATGCCTCAGACTTGTACTGGGAGACAGTATAGTTCCCCTGAAAGAGCTTTTGGCTGTGGCACTTTACAAGGAATCCAGTGAAGATTCTGGACTCCTCAACACCTCACCTCTGTGGCCTAAATTAGGCACTTTCCCTTTTACCAGCAGACATGTCTAATCAGGTGTAGCTCAATGTGTGTGTATATATCTTTAAGAAGCTATCCAAGAGCTTGTATAAATAGTAAGCATGTCCGAGCCTGACTGCCATTTTGTAGTAACCTGTTGGGATCTAAACATGTATGTATGTAAGGTCTGTCTGTTAACCAGTTCATTTGTATTTTATGATGTTGCTATCCATCCTGATGTGTTTCTATGTATTAAAGCATCTAAACAAAATACCCCACCTGTTTGTCATCTATGTTAGAGAGGGACAAGTGACATGGTGCCAGAAGCAGCAAGTCTAAAAGGACATGGGACCAGGCTGGGATCCAGATTCTTCAGTTTGAGATTGAGAGGCACTCAGTTGATACTGGAGAAATATAGAGGAGTCAATCATCCCTACTGTATGTATACTTTGCAAAACAGGTCAGAAATGAATTTCAGATGTTAAAACTTGCTCAGCACTATTTCTTATTCACAAAATATGAAATGAGCCATAGAGAACTCTCTAAACAATATTTGCATAAACAGATATGTCTGATATTGATTAAAATATTTGAATTACTACGGAAAATGTTTTTAACAATGTCTAAATTGCATAAAATTAATAAAATAAGAGAAAATGGCTGCATTTTCACTAAGCATGTATTTTTCATCTTAATCAAAGATATTCAAGTTATGAGGTGTATAAAGCGTTTGCGAAGTATTACAGTAAAGTTATTTCACAAGATACAACCATTACAGACCATATTTCGCAAAGTACAGTATTTCAAAAAGTTTATTGTGCATTTGAATGTTATTACAAGATCACAGAACAGTTTGTTCATACATAATTACAGAAGCCATATTTTTCAGTGTGTTTGTGTATACTTTGTGGGCATGGAACATGGATTCCAGAAACCTAGTGCACTTGCATTTGATAGTAAGTAATATTGCTGAGAACTGGAGAGTGTTTGAGCAAGAGTATGGCATTTTCATACAGGCTGCATTTTCTGATAAATATGACCATACAAAGACATTTATTCTGCTTAATTTAGCTGAGTCAGAAGCCATTTAAAGGGACCATTCATTTGTGCATGCACCTGTTATTTATGCAGGAGAGGGGGGGAACCATCATATTGTTGTACAGGCTGAGTCAAGGGAGGACCCCGAGTGCTTAAAACATAAATTCAGAGAAATGTGTAACCCCCAGACAAATGTTACAATGGAAAGACATTTATTTTATACAACATTCTTTAATGACAAAATGCACATGTAAAAAAGGGTAGAACTCAAAGACAAATGAAATGAAATAAAATCCCCTGGTACTTTGTCAACGATAAGTGCTTTCGGATTTAACCTTCTTCAGATCGTAATGAATGAAGTAGGGAAACACTTAATAAAATAATTTTTCAGTTACAAATTTTCTTGCCAAGTAGATTGTAACATTTCTCCCTTAGTATATCTAGCTATGTGTTTAGAATGCCCCGCATACTATGTGGGCAAAACTGATCAATGTTTTAAAAACAGAGTCCTGAGTCATCTTCATGACATTCGGAACTGTGATCTGAAAAACTGCCTTGCAGCTCACATTAAGCAGTTTCCAACTCATCGGTTTTATTTTAAAGTTTTGGAAAATACCCATGTTGGAATGAGACAAGGTGACATCACTAATGCTATGTAAAGGAATTAAATTAAATGGATTATAAACCTGAGAGTGGACAAGTCTCCAGGTTTAAATGCAGTGGTTCCATTATGCCCTATACTGAAAAATAGAAGACCTACTATTGGTTAGAATAGAAGGAGCATGCATATCCACACATTTTCATTGGTTTCATTTTGACTTGATCTGAGAAGAGGGCGTTGGCCCAGTGTTACCTTTTGATTGGTTCCCAATGATTTTATTAAGTTTTTCCCCACTTCATTCATTACGATCTGAAGAAGGTTAAGTCCAAAAGCGCTTATTGTTGACGAAGTACCAGGAGATTTTATTTCATTTCATTTGTCTTTGGGTTCTACCCTTTTTTACATGTGCATTTTGTCATTAAAGAATGTCGCAGTCCATGGCGGTGTTTGTGGTTGTTTCACGAAGTTCAGTTTTTTTACCTTGTTCACCTTTGGCAGCTACCAGCCATTTTTATCCTTTATTTTATACAAGGGTTCAAAAGCTTGGTGAAACTTTTGCAGCATGTATAACTGACTTGAGAAATAAGGCTAAGATGTGCATATTTGGTGATTTAAGGGATGAGTTGATAAAAAGACAGACTTGTATGTGGTATTAAAGATGATGCTGAGAGAATATTTTTGCTTTGTAACAGTGATTTAACTTTGAATAAAGCCATTGAGATTTGTCAGATATATGAGCTCACAGAAAAGCACACAAATATGATTACAAATGAGAGCAGTTCTAGAAGGCACAGCGATAAAATGCATGTTGATAGTATGCAGCACATAGTTAAAAGAAACAGGCCCAAACACATGACAGCAACTGTAGCTCCTGCAGCACTCACTGGTAAACCCCAGAACTTTCCAGCAAATTCCAGAGTTCGCACAGTCTCAGTGAAGCATAAGAGTGAGTCAGCAAACTCAAAGCATAGGCCCCAACCTAGTTTCATTGCCAACTGTTGTAATTGTGGTGGAAGTCATGAATCTAAAAGGGAAATGTTTAGTTTTGGTCAGCAATGCCACAAATGTAATAAGTGGAATTATTTCAAATGGTTTTGTAAATCAAAAGGCCCACATTATTTTATTAAGAGGGAACTTTTTAAGAAATGATTTGATTAATTAGAGAGTTATAACCCTACTCTTTATGTTGATGGTGTGCCAGTGCTTCATGAAACAGTCAATGCAGTAGATTTAAAGGCAAATAATGAAATATTTTGTACTCTTCAGATAAATGAAAAACCCACAGAGATCAAAGTTAACACAGGTTCCAAGTGCAATGTTATGTCAGCAGAAACATTTGCTAAAGTGTGTCATGGGGAAAGGCTTGATTTGGCAAGGTGTGCATAGCTTGTTGTTTATGGAGGTGTAGAAATTCAGACTGAAGGCTAAGTAGTGCTTTCATGTTACTCTTCTGGAAGACATTACGACTTGTTATTTTATGTGGCCAAGAGGCACATCCAGTCATTATTAGGGCTCAGAGACATTTTGAAAATGGGACTGCTTTCATTTAATAAGGAAGTACACCATGTTAACTTGAAAGACCACTACTCTAATTTTGCCCAGTATACCTTTTCTGCCTATGCTGATCTTTAAGAAGAAAAATTAGGGAAGCTTCCAGTTGTGTACTCCATGAAGTTAGATCCAGAGGTCAGTTCAGTTTTCAGGCTAGCCAAGAGAGTTCCAATAGCCATGCAGGACAGAGTCAAAGCTGAGCTAGATAAAATGGTGTGGCAAGGTGTGATTTGTCCAGTTGCAACTCCAACTGAATGGGTATCTTCCATTGTGGTAGCTCATAAGAAACGATCAGAGGACATCAGAATATGTATTGACCCACAAGATTTGAACAAAGCACTAAAGAGACCTCGTCATTCAATGCACACAGTCAAAGAAGTCGCAGCCTTGATGCCAAATGCCACCATTTTTTTCTGTCTTAGATGCAAAGAGTTGATTTTTGTAATTTCAGCTTGACAAAAACTCCTCATTGCTAACTACTTCCAGTACTCTGTAAGGTACAGATTTTTGAGAATTCCATTTGGGATAAATTCTGCAAGTGAAGTCTTTCAATGTGCAATGGACCAACTTTTTATGGGTATCCTTGTGTTATTATAGTAGACAGCATAGTAGGAAGAGGTAATGGTGAAGTGGAGTATGACAGAAATGTCAGAAACGTTCTTAAAAGAGCATGTCAAGTTAATCTTAAGCTCAATCCACAGGAATGCAAAATTAGGCTACAACTTTACTTATGTTGGTCATTTATTTACTAGTTCATGCCTACGACCAGATCCTTCTAAGCAACCAGCAATTCTAGAGATGTCAGCTGCAGACAATGTTCAAACCCTGCAATGTTTTCTTGGTATGGTTAACTAGCTAGGCAAGTTCATTCCAGATTTGAGCCAACTTTCAGCACCGCTTAAAGAGCTGATACATAAAGACTTATCCTGGTCTTGGTTACAGCAACCAAAAACGAAACATCAAGGAAACCATCAAAAACACAGAAATGCAGCAGAGGATTAGAAATGTCTCTAGACTACTTCAAATGAAGAACTCATGAATTCAATACAAGGTAAAGAATTTATTAGCACAAAGAACACAATGGAAAGCCAGCAAGCGCTTTCGTCCCATAACCACAGAACTTTATCAGACAATTAAAACAAGAACCCAAAAGCTTTTAAAGACAAATTCAAAAATCACATGTATTACATTCTCAACTAGCCACACCTCCTTAAAGTTATAACATCACTAATACATAAAATGTATATTAATATAAAAACTATAATAAAGCTTTTAAGATGAAGTCATAAATAATCATAATAATAAAAATATACAAAAATACAAATACTGCATGGACCTAAAATACAAGGTCATAAAAATCTATCAAAACTGTGTATTCATCTACATGATTATTTATATATATATTTCTGTGCTATCTCTTCAAAGCTTTTAATCTTAATAAGGAACTGATAGAGATATTTTCATTCAAACCTGGCTAGTTGCTAAAATCCAATAGCAACTGCCAGTAAAGTTCCCTTGTTTCAAGTAAAATTGACCAAGCACCATGTCTTGTTTCTGTTACAATGTTGTCTATTACAAGAAAAAACAAAAGGAATGCAATTCATTCTCCAAAATATGCTTACTCAATGCATTTGTTTCCTTTTTTGTTTTTATGTCATATAGGTGCTCGTAGACATGTTTTTTTCAATTTCCTATCCCTTTTGCCAATGTAGAAACAACCACACTGGTTACACAAAACACAATATATAACTCTTTCTGAATTACAATTATATTTACATTTAATACTAATACTAATATTGTTAATGTTAAACACAACTCCCTCTTTTATGTTTACAAAACTGGCACATCCCACATTTTTTCATCTGCCCACATTTATTTTCATTACTTGGATGATGTTTTCTTTCAAAAGAACTCTTTAAATTCCTACTGCTCCTAAATATCATTGAGGGGCTCTCATCTATATGTAATTTAATACTCCTATCCTGTCTCAAAATGGACCAATTCTTGTTCAAAATCCTTCTTATATCCAAACTGTCAGTTGTAAATACAGTAATAAAGGAAGTATTAAAATCCCTATTCACAGTCATATTATCAATAGTGCTCCCATTAATCATAAAACCCTCCTGTGTTGGAAATTCTGATAAAAGGGGTACATAAAACTTTCTTTCCCTTTTATTGACTACTTCCAGAAGGACCTCAATAACAAGTTTCATTGGATAGCCTCTCTTAAAAAACATACTTTGCAGACAATCACATTCTTCCAAGAATTCGTCCGTGCTCGACACCATCCATGCAGCATGGACAAACTGCCCCTTCACTATTGCATTCTTTTGTTTTAATGGGTGAGTACTTGTGTAATGTAGTAATGAATTGGAGTATGTCTCCTTTCTATGTAGTCTAGATGTAAATTTACTATTATTATAATCCTTGCTTAGCATAATATCCAAAAATGATATTTCATGTAGGTCAAAGTTATGCGTAAACCTCAAAAACTGTGTAGTAGAATCAATGTATGCCATAAATTCATTAATTAATTCATAGGGTCCATCACACAAAACAAATGTGTCATCCAAATGTTCGACCTTTTTCTCATACAAAAACTCATTGAACCAATCTAAACCTGTATTATGAGGAATGACCGAGTATAAATCTTTTATATCTATTGTAAGAAACATGTATGTGTCTTTAAATGGAATATCCTTAATGGCCCTCAGAAAACCCCATGAATCTTTACAAATGTGGGCCTCACTATATACCAGATGTTTCAGCTTAGAATCTAAATATTTAGCTAGGGGTTGTGTAATGGAACCTTTAGAATCCACTATGGGGTGCATGGGGGAACAGGTTTTTGTGCAGTTTGGGAAGTCCAAACATCACTGACACCCTTGGATGCATAACTGTAAGATAGTTCAAAACCTCTATGGGTATAAAACCCTCTATAAAAATATCTTGAAGTTCATTCTTAATTTTTAGGTATGCTCCATTTAATTGACTTAGAGAGGATTTTACGTACGCTTTTCCACTGAGTATGAACATTTTCTTATTGTAGTCATCTATGTTCATCACTACAATTCCCCCACCCTTATCAGGCTTCATGATCCTTAACTTATCCAGTAAACCATTAATTTCCTTAATGATATATCCTTCCTTTATATCGGTATCATCAATCCATCTGTGTTTAGAAATTAGCTTCAGAATATCCAGTTCACATATTTTTTCAAATAATGAGATCATCGGATGTAGTGGGGGGTTATAGGTACTTGAAACAGCCAGGGGATTAATGAACTGATCTGTGAATGAATTCTGGAACAACACTCTAAGATTCAGTTTACGTGTATATAATTTCAAATCCATTAAGGTGCTAGCTACATTACTATGTTGGCAAGGTACAAAGGTAAAACCTTTTGCAAAAACATCATAATGTTCCTTATGTAAACCTATATTCAAGAAATTATATACCTTAAAATCACCCAAACTGTTTGTGGTGACATTACATGCTGGTAAAATATGATCACAATCTTCAGTGAAAGATGCAAATGCTGTTAAATCACTAATATTCTCAGTAAGATTAAAATAATCTACTTCCTATTTTTACACCCTCTGTTGTAAAAAATCCCCCCCCTCTGTTCGTCCCCCCTCCCCCTGTTCCACTGATGGTTCGGATATTGGTGGGTTGGATAATTCTCCGTTCTCCCATTGTCTGATTGGGGGACCCTGTTTTTCAGAAGTTCTGAGCGTCTCAAAGGGGGGGTATTCCTCTTCATCTAGAAAAGGTTCTTCCACTTCTTCATGTGGAGGATGTGCATGAGAAACATTATTAATACTTTCACCATAATCACCAAACTTATTAAACTTGTTACCTACTCCTGAGATGGTGGGGGATTTGGATATGCAATTCCTTTACTGTATTCAGTTTTGTCCCTACTCAATGTTTTTAATCTTATGAACTCACATATCATTGGTAAGCTGTACAATACTTTTAAAAATTCTAAAATGCTCACTTTTAAAATCTTTATACTGCCTATGTGCACAAATAACACGATCCAATTCAGTTACAATTTCTGTTAGTTCATTAATAAGTTTATCATTGTATTTCACAATTAAATTCATATAATCAAAACCATGCCAGTCAAATAGAGCAGTTAATTCATTAAAAAATGCAGAACCAGCTTTTAAACCATTAGGCTATTGCCACATACATAACCCTTTTGGTACAACCTTCTCTTTCAAACATTTAAGGAAGTACGCATTATCTAATTGTAAACATTTTATTTTTGATAAAAAATATTAAAATTCTTCTAATAAAAAATGTAGGCTTTTATTACCAGCCTCAGTCCTGCTAGTCTGTCTGTTGTGCAGTGAAATAGTTACTGTAAGCCAATCCTTTAATTGAGGAATGGTAGCAGAGTTCTGTGAACACTGTTCAACATCCGTAAAACATTGTCCGCATGGTATTGAACTACAAGGAGTAGCTGCAGTGTTCGTGTTTAACTCCAAAGCTGAATTACTGCTCGCCAAACCATGCTGGGAAGAATTATGTAAATTAAAATCATTCAATGTATTCCGCAGGTTTGAAGATGCCATGTTCCCTTCTCCTGCTGTGTTCAATGTACGTCTTACATCACTGGGGGCGTGGTAAGGAAAGAATCCACTTTCTGCATCAGGTTTTGTACAATATTAGTCAAGTCCAAAACGGCTCGTTGTAAAGCACTCTACTCTGTGCTTTTAACCACTGGTTCACTAGAGGCTTCCAAATTATCCTCATCTGCCATGACAGACCAAGCAAAAACAAAAACACCAAGAAAATCACCAAAAGCACAGAAATGCAGCAGAGGATAAGGAATGTCTGTAGACAAATTCATATGAAGAACTCACAAATCCAATACAAAGTACAGAATTTATTAGCACAAAGAACACAATGGAAAGCCAGTAAGCGCTTTTGTCCCATAACCACAGAACGTCATCAGACAATTAAAACAAGAACCCAAAAGCTTTTAAAGACAAATTCAAAAATCACATGTATTACATTCTCAACTAGCCACACCCCCTTAAAGTTATAACATCACTAATACATAAAATGTATATAAATATAAAAACTATAATAAAGCTTTTAAGATGAAGTCATAAATAATCATAAGAATAAAAATATAGTAACAAAAAGGCACAGCATGACCATCCATGTAAAACAAGGTTTATTACTTCAAGCCTTCGAGTTGAAACTCTTTTTTCAAGAATGAATCAGTACATTAAAACCACAGAATAAATATAAAACCAGCCAATCACATAACATATCTCATAAACACATTATATAATTATACAATTTACATAATTAATATAGTTGACTAAGCCTAGTTCACTAAAAAACTTCATTAAATACAATGGTCAACTTAACAAATTTCATTACTGCCTAAAAAGCTCCACAGGACAACTGTAATACTCTAACTTATGCTTGTCTTAATTTCAAAATGGGTTTAATACTATTAGTTTTATTAAGCCCTGGATAGACATCAGATCTAAAAACATTTATTCATTTGTTTTCTGCTCTCTCTGTGTCATTCACGATGTCCCACCTCTTGTTTTTGCAAACTCTCTGCAGTATCCTAAATTTAAATGTATGTTCATTTCTACAATGTAAAATATGCTTACTAAGTGCATTTGTCTCAACCCCCCTTCTTATATCAGATAAGTGGGATGCAATTCTCTCCTTGAATTTACAGTTAGTTTTTCCAATGTAAAAACACAAATATTTTTCACAGTTAGCCAAGTAAACTAAATTTTCACTATTGAACATCCCACATGCCTTAAAAATAAAATTAACTTGTGTTATAGTATGTATAAATCCTGTTTCCATATTAATGAACTTACAGAATGTGCAGTTATAACAGGGGACTGTCCCTTGTTAAATCTATGTAACTCTTAATTTTTATCAAAATCTTTATAGCAAAGAAGTTGTTTGAGCTTCTTCTTTTTCTTATATACAAAATACGGCTTTTCTCCTACTATTTTCCTAACATTAACATCAGAACTAAGAACAGTCCAATTTATTTTAATTATGGACTGAATCTGCCTAGAAAGTCTGTTGTACTTCATCATATATCCTAATTTATTAAACCCAGCTTCTCTCACCGGGCTGTTCTTCTGGGCATTATTGCCTTCTCTAAGTAAATATGGTTTAGCTACACTAGGCTTTTCAGATTTAACATATTCTACATTCTTAGTTAATAAATCTCTACTATAACCTCTTGCCAAAAAGTCCTGTGTCATAGTACTAATTTCAGCTGCAAACCCTTCTTAAGTGGTGTTTAGCCTACTGGCTCTCAAGAATTGACTTTTTAGTACACCCTTATAAACATGAGTGAGGTGCATACTGGAATTATGTACATATCTAGTTGCTTGTACCTCTTTCCTATATATAGATGTATGAATTTTACCATCAATATTCCTCAGTTTAACATCCAAGAAAGTGATTTCCTCTACTGAACAAGACATTTCAAACTTAAGGAAACTGGTGCTAGTTTGTAGATGTTCAACAAATAGCTCCAATGCCTCCTTGCAACCTCTCCACAATAATACTATCTCATCTACAAAATGTTTATAGTGCATTAAAGCACTATTATAGTATTCATTTTTGTTAGAATCAAAAATAGTATATTCTTCCCATCTAGCCAACACTATGTTAGCAGAGCTATTTGCTACAGGTGTTCCCATAGCTACTCCTGAAGTCTGATGATACACATCATCCCCAAACATGAAATTATTTTGCAGAACAATCTCCAGTAGAGGACATAGCAGTGAAATTTTATTTGCTGTAAAAGTGCTGTGCTTAACTAGAAATTCTCTAACATACTCAATACCTATATTGTTAGGCATAACTGTAAATAAGGACTTAATGTCCATAGTTACAAACAAGACATTTGTCATATTCATATCCAAAAGCATTCTCAATGACAATTCACAAGTGTCCTTTATGGGTCTATATTGTAACATCGAAATCTACAAAGATCGAATGTTATAATATAGAACCATAAACATCGAAATCCGCAAACATTGAACAGTCAGAATAGCGATTTTTTTTTTCCCAGGGAAAAAATTGCTATTCCGAAAAACATACACACAACACAAACACATACAAAAAAACAGCAATCCACACACATACATTTAAAATCCTACACCTAAACTAAACTTTACATACACTACTAGCTATCCACTTACCTTAACCCGACCCTAACCCTAAGGTCCGTCACTATCGCACACTCACCCGCGCCCTAACCCAAACTCACCTAACCCTCCCCCTAACCCTAACCTACATACAATCGCACACTTACCTGAACCCAACCCGTAATGCTTTCAACATATCGAACGCTGAAAACAGCGAAGCCACAGCAATGGCCCACCAAATTCTTTCCCTGGGAAAGAATTCGGTGTCCTGCACCTTCGCTATTTTCAGCATTCGACAAAACTGGTTTGAAATTATAACATGCGAACTTTATAAAATTCAATGTTATAATATAGACCCGTCCTTTATATAGAACATCCTGTGTTTCAATAGAGGTTTAAGTTGCTGGTCTAAATATTTTGAGATTGCTGTAGTAGCCCATTGTTTTCCTGAGACTATAGGTCTCATTGGGGGGTGAAGCAAGTTTTTATGGAGCTTGGGCGACCCATATATAACCGGGCAGACAGGATGTTCTATGTAGAAATAATTATACTGCTCAGGAGTAATTGCTAATTGCATTAAATAGTCATACAATTCAGTTTTAATCCTATAAATCATTCTATTCAGCTCTATAACATTCATAACTTTAAATGTTGTGCTGTCATTTAAAAATTCATACATCAGTTCTTGATATTGTTGTACATTAAATATAACTGTTTTCCCATCTTTATCAGCTGGTTTCAGTATAATGTCAGTCCTTTTAACAAGTCCATTAATACTTTTCTTTCATTAGCATTCAGGTTATGAAAACTAGATGATTTTTCATTAAAAAACAAATCATAAACATCATTCTCACATAACTGTAAAAAGGCTGTGACAGTCGCTGTGCTATTAGGTAAAAAAGTGCTACTTCTTTTTAAGACATTTTCAGTACTGGCATTATTATTCCCAAATACCATTTTCAAATCTAAATTCCTAACAAACATTCTTAGCTCTGTAATGCTGTCATTCAATACACCATTACCAGATGGAATAAAAGTTAAACCCTTGTCTAGTAAACTCAGTTCCAGTTCAGAAAATTCAAAGCCAGACAAGTTAACAATGGTATGTCCTACTAAAACCTTCTGCTTCTTGTTACAGGGCCTACCTTTGGTCTTGCCCCCAAGTCTTTCCTTTGTGGTGTTCCTCTTTGCTTGCTTCAGTCTCTGTCCCTCTGCTGCACCTGCATTGGGAGCTGTAGATTTATTTTTATTTTTAGATTTGTTTCACCTAAAAAACTACTTGTTGTTTTAGTGGTATAAATGTTACCATTATGAACCTCACCAGTATGGTTCTTGTCAGCCAGAAGTTCTTGGTCTGTAGGTTCACTTGCAAAAGGGTCTAAAGCTGTAACAGCTTTCCCTATATGCACAGCATTTCCTTTCTGTGTACTAATTGGTGCTGTATTACTCATAGTAAAAGAACCCTCTCTTCTAGATTGTTGTAGCTGAGCATTAGGCTGATTTGCACTTGTATTTGATGAAATATGAGCCCTCACAGTTTCCTCTTTGGGCCAAGAGAAAACATGGTTATTTTGAAAGTCAGAGATGTCTCTAATCAGCTTTTGCTTCTTAGTAGAGACTAATTTGCTCTCAAACTCTCCAAGCTTATTTAACACACTTAGTTACTGTTGTGTAAGTCTCTCAAATTCAGTGCAAGTAACAATTTCATTCTCAAGAGCATCTATCTTAGTACACAAGTCATGTTCTATTTCTGTAAAAAAGTCATTCATAATCCTCATATATTCCATACTGGTATGGGAATTAAGTTATTGCCATTTCTTCAGTAAAGTGGGATATTTATTCCCATAAGTCAGCAACTTAGTTATTCTCAGCCCTCTTAGCACAATGCCCATCTCTAAATAAGCTGAGAATGAAAGTCTCTGCCACTGCAGCCTGTTATATTTCTGAAACAACAATTCAAGTTCATGCATTCTCTGTAAACATTCTTCTCTTTTAGAGTCATTAACAGGTACAGTCACTTTCAAATTCTCAGAAGTAGCAGATTGAAAAAGCAGCAAAAGAGAGTTCTCACCAACAGCTAACATTTTCTTTACAGATAATCCACTCATCTTGACTTTCAGAATAATTCCTTTTCAAAGGCTGGTTGTTTAAAGCAGAACAAGGATGTGCTATTCTCGCCACACATAAGATACTATAGCCGCTTTTTGGATGACATTTTTGTTTTGTGGGATGGACCCTATGCATTAATTAATGAATTTATGGCATACTTTGATTCTACTACACAGTTTTTGAGGTTTACACATAACTTTGACCTACATGAAATATCATTTTTGGATATTATGCTAAGCAAGGATTATAATAATAGTAAATTTACATCTAGAATATATAGAAAGGAGACATACTCCAATTCATTACTACATTACACAAGTACCCACCCATTAAAACAAAAGAAAGCAATAGTGAAGGGGCAGTTTGTCCATGCTGCATGGATGGTGTCGAGCACGGACGAATTCTTGGAAGAATGTGATTGTCTGCAAAGTATGTTTTTAAAGAGAGGTTATCCAATGAAACTTGTTATTGAGGTCCTTCTGGAAGTAGTCAATAAAAGGGAAAGAAAGTTTTATGTACCCCTTCTACCTGAATTTCCAACACATGAGGGTTTTATGATTAATGGGAGCACTATTGATAATATGACTGTGAATAGGGATGTTAATACTTTATTGCTGCATTTACATCTGACAGTCTGGATATAAGAAGGATTTTGAACAAGAATTGGTCCATTTTGAGGCAGGATAGGAGTATTAAATTACATATAGATAAGAGCCCCTCAATGATATTTAGGATGGGTAGGAATTTAAAGAGTTCTTTTGAAAGAAAACATCATCCAAATAATGAAAATAAATGTGGGCAGATGAAAAAATGTGGGACATGCCGGTTTTGTAAACATATAAAAGAGGGAGTTGTGTTTAACATTAACAGCATTAGTATTAGTATTAAATGTAAATATAATTGTAATGCAGAAAGAGTTATATATTGTGCTTTGTGTAACCAGTGTGGTTGTTTCTACATTGGCAAAATGGATAGGAAATTGAAAAACAAAAACGTGTCTATGAGCACCTATATGACATAAAAACAAAAAGGAAACAAATGCATTGAGTAAGCATATTTTGGAGAATGAAGGGCATTCCTTTTTTTTTTGTAATAGACAACATTGTAACAGAAACAAGAGGTGGTGCTTGGTCAATTTTACTTGAAAGAAGGGAACTTTACTGGCAGTTGCTATTGGATTCTAGCAACTGGCCAGGTTTGAATGAGAATATCTCTATCAGTTCCCTATTAAGATTAAAAGCTTTGAAGAGATAGCACAGAAGTGTATATATATATATATATATATATATATATATATATATATATATATATATATATAGAACTCCACGGTCGCACAACAGTATATATATATATATATATATATATATATATATATATATATAAATAATCATGTACATGAATACACAGTTTTGATAGATTTTTATGACCTTATATTTTAGGTCCATGCAGTATTTGTATTTTTGTATATTTTTATTATTATGATTATTTATGACTTCATCTTAAAAGCTTTATTATAGTTTTTATATTTATATACATTTTATGTATTAGTGATGCTATAACTTTAAGGGGGTGTGGCTAGTTGAGAATGTAATACATGTGATTTTTGAATTTGTCTTTAAAAACTTTTGGGTTCTTGTTTTAATTGTCTGATGAAGTTCTGTGGTTATGGGACGAAAGCGCTTACCGGCTTTCCATTGTGTTCTTTGTGCTAATAAATTCTGTACCCTGTATTGGATTCACGAGTTCTTCATTTGAAGTGGTCTAGAGGCATTCCTTATCCTCTGCTGCATTTCTGTGATTTTGGTTAGAGCAACACCATAGAGCATTTCATATCCTGAAATAGGGACTTGCTAGTCCACCAACTCTCAGATACTATGATGTTCATAAATCAGTTATACATTCCTGTGATGCTTCAAAATTTGGTCTTGGTGCAGTCATTCTACAAGAAGGTCAATCTGTTGGCTATGCATCAAGAACTCTTACCCAAACTGAGATGCAATATGCCCAGATCGAGAAAATGTTTTTGGCAATTGTGTTTGCATGTTCGAAGTTCCATGATTATGCTTATGGTAGACCTATCTGGATCAATACTGACCAACAACTTCTTGTTACTATCTTGAGAAAGCCTATGCATCCATCTCCAGCCAGACTGCAAGGCATGATGCTGAGATCGCAAAAGCATAATTTCACTCTTGTCTACAAGAAAGGCAAACTTCTTTATCTTGTGATACATTATCCAGATCACCCAGAAACACCACTGAATAGCATGAGAATGAGAACCTTGATTTTGAAGTCATGGAAGTGAGAACATTTTCTTCCACATGTCTTGATAAGTTGAGAGATCACACAGCCACAGATCCAGTTTTACAAAGACTCAACCACTTTATCAATCAAGCATGGTCATCAAAGCAATCTAGTTTACCTCAAATACAACCTTATTTTCCATACAGAGATAAGATTTTGTCTGACAATTATATCATTATAAAAGGTCTGAAATTAATTGTTCCAAAGTCCTTGCAACCAAAGTACATTAATATCTTGCATTGTGGTCACCCAGGAACTGATTCTACCAAAAGAAGGGTGACAAGACTAGTATTTTGGCCTTCTATGTCACTAGACATTGAGAGAGCACTTTCACCTTTTTATGTATGTAATAGTACTAAGCCACATCAACAGAAGGAACCACTTCAGATAAACCAGATTCCTGAAATACCCTGATCAATTGTAGCCACCAACATTTTCAAGTGGAATGGTCAGCATTATTTGGAGTTAGTAGACTCTTACTCGAATTGGTTCGAGATTGACTTACTTCCTAACCTAGCATTCAGTACTGTCATTACTAAAATGAAGTGTCATTTTGCAGTGCATGGTAGTCCACACAGAGTTATTTCAGACAATGTCATGCAGTTTGCAAGCCAACAGTTGAAAAGATTTGCTGAAGAGTGGGCTTTTACTCATGTCACAAGTAGACCTGAATACTTGCAGCAGAACGTGCAGTTCAAAGTGAAAACAGTTACTGGAAAAGTCAAAATGAGACATTCCTGAATCTCTTAAATATCAGAAATGTTTCTCATGATAAACATCTTGGTTCTCCTGCCCAGAGAGTTCTGTTGAGACAAACCAGAATCACATTACTAATCAATAGTCAATTGTTGGTTCCATGTGTTAAGCACAATAGATCAGTGAAAACCAGGTCAGTGAAAACCAATCTGTTGAAAAAACACCTAACCCAGAAGTCTTACTATGGTAAAACCAGCAAACCACTCAATCCATTATGAGAAGGAGAAGTGATAAGGATGCAAACATCCAGAGGTTATGATCGGACTGGAGTTGTGAAGAATATTTGCCCAGAGCCAAGATCGTACATTATGAAATCACAGGGAGCAGAGTTTAAGAGGAATTAGATGCATTTAATACCAGTGTCTGAGCCTATACCACAACACATTGCCTGTGAGAAAGACTTTTTATCTCAGAGTGAGTTGTCCAGTGTTCCAATTTTAGAGGAAGTTCCAGAGAGTATTCTCATTCCTGTGACAAATCCAGACATTTCTGATATGAGTTATTCATCAAAGACTGTTCCTGTTGCTAAATTCAGTCCAGATTGTTATGTTATGAGAAATGGTCGTATCTCTAAACCATGTAACAGATACAAGGCAACTTGGGCATGAACATTGTGGTTTGTTTCTAATGTCTGTAGCAATACATGTCTAACTCTGGTATTGTTTTTCAAAGTCAATCTTTTTAAGAGGGAGGATATAGATCAATGTGTGTGTATATATCTTTAAGAAGCTATCCAAGGGCTTGCACAAGTGCATAAATTCTGAGCACATGCCAGCCTGACTGCCATTTTGTAGTAAGCTGTTGAGATGTAAACATGTATGTATGTAAGGTCTGTCTGTTAATCAGTTCATTTGTAGTTTATGATGATGCTATCCATCCTGATGTGTTTCTATGTATTAAAGCATCTAAATGAAATATCACACCTGCTTGTCATCTATGTTAGAGAAGGCTGAGCAACACCAGGGAAAACAGCATTAGTTCAGAGGATTTCCCACCAATGCATGTTATCGTGTTTTCTTGTAGTGCGCAGACCCGAACAATGATGCCAATCGCATTTGCATGATGTTCGGAGGAGAGGAATAGTGCCAAACAGACAGGAAAGCAATTTTGTAAATGGAAGGTTAATCTGTCACTTGGCATATGTTTGAGGGTTATTTGCTGCTGCTGTAACTGTTATGTGATTTTACTGTGCAGACATGTACTGGGGTCATAAATGTTATGACCTGACATATTTTTTGTGTGGTTTTACACACTGATTCAATTAATTTTACAATGTGGGATTCAAACCTATGCATAAGAGATGAAACATATTCTTCCACAGTGGTGATTTTTCATCCTTGCCATAGAAGAAGTGCTTCTCAAACATACTCACGAATTATATATAAATACGCATGACAGACTGAGAGGTTAACAATGTATGTGCATGACCCGACAAGGTCCTGGTTTATACAGTCATGTGTGTATGAGTATTATTGAAGTCTGAAGGCCATCCAGGGCCAGAGAACACCATTGTAATGACAGAAATATAATAGTCAGTATACGCTCAGTCACACAAATAATTCATGTGATCTCTACTGCTGTACATATTTAATATTTATAATTATGTTTATTTGCATGTATTTATTAAAACTGATTGCACAACCCTTAATAAAATTGGGAGTGTGCAATAATTTTTTCATGTGAATTTTAATATAAAGTAAAACTGAACAACAGTAAAAATATTTGGAATTTGCTGTATTAGAACACAGGATTATCTGCATTGCAGCCCTACCCTTACACCTGCTGCCACAGGAATAGTTAAACTAGTTCAATGTTTTCATATCCATTATTAACTTTATGGTGCCCAACATACTTGATAGAATGTATCCATTTTGAAATTGTCTACTGTCCTTTTTGTCTGCAGGTGTTGCAGAAGGTTGCTAACCACTGTGCAACACCTTGTAGAGGGTTTGTGTGATGGAAAGCAAAAGATGCCACAATGTATCCTTTTGAAATTGAGAATGTCTGCATCCTTTCTACAGGTCTTCTGTCGGCTTTCTGCGTGGGCCATTAGTCCAGGTTTGTGAGGTGGTAAGTGGCACAGAAATGTGAGAAGCACAGCTAAACTTATTTCATCCTTGTGAGCAATGTTTCTTAAGTTTTACCCTTAAAAGGCAAATATGGGACTTGAACTGTGATCTACATATACCCCCCAGATTCAGCAAGTCCTGCATGGCGTGCAGGACTAGTGCAGGACTTCCAGCAGGCAATATGTCTGCCGTGCGATCCAGGAATAAGCTGTAGGGATGTGCACAAGCGCTCCTGCACTAGTCCTGCACGAACTCAGCCCTTGTATGCAAATTACCCCATTTGCAGGAGGAATCCATGCAAATGAGGTGAATTTGCAATCCAGGAAACTAGAAACTGGCCATGTAGGACTAGTGTAATTTGGAGAAATATACTCCACCAGTAATGGAGTACATTTCTGCAAACTACAAAACGGAGCCATGACAGCTCCAAATAAAGGGTGGATATTATTTAGAAAGCATGCCAATGGCCAAATATATGGCCACTGGCATTGAAAACAGTTGCAAAAATAAAAAATAAAAAATCAACTTTTATTTTTTTTAGCCAATCTCGGCTGTTTAAGTGTATGAAACGGGGCACAAATGGGATTGGACAAAAAATAAGAAAATAAACATAAAATAAGCATTCTAACCAAAATCATTATTTTGTCATTATACTCAATGGCAAGCAGAAGACAACATGGCCAGTGAATAATGGTTGCTAAGGGGGGAGGCTCAGTATGGGACCTGTAACTATGCATCAGCAGGCAATCCTATGCAAATAAGGGGAATGATACTGAATCCCAGATTTCCCCTGCATGCTAGTCAGCACCCAACAGTGTAAGAGTAGGAATAGCTTGGTGCAAGCCTAGGAGTTAGCTGACATCATAGGGGGTGTGTGGCAGGCATACTGCAAGCGGATTGGAAACCTGTAGCTCGGGTTTGCCCTTAGCTTAGCAGAGCAAAGCAAGGGGGTGTGTCTGAGGCTGCCTAGCACTCTTTATATTGCCTAAGCAGGTGTGAGTGCCGCCGCACCGAGTTTTAAACATAAAAAAGTAAACCAGGAAATAGCAGCTCTGTGCACATTTCAGCACTGTGTTTGCGTGGCGCACCCTCAGGCTTAAACAGGAAGGTAATGGAAAGGGAAAACAGCAGTAGGAAGGTAATCTAGGAGAACTAGCATAGCTGGCAGGTGAAATGTATCAGAATCAGCCAGTTACACAGGCAGCAGACCAGCCCAGCCGAGAACACTACTATAAACTATGCAAACACCTATTCCTCTGTTTTTTCCCACATAATCTACACCATTGGTGTATACAAGCAGGGAACTTTTAAGAAACAAAAACAACAAAATGATAGGGGCTGCAATGGCTATTATACAACAACATGTGGAAGAGGCTGAGGGTGGTGAGGATGTGAATACTTTCAACCAAACCACAGTGAGGAGACGGACAAGAGTGTACAGACTCTGGGTAACCTACCAGGGTCTACATGAGCTGGAGATAATGGAGCACTATAGGGTGGAAAGGGGCCTCCTACAGCAAATTGCTGAGCTTTGCCAGCCATGCCTCACACACAGAACTAACAGAGGGGAACCTATCCCAGTGGATACCAAGGTTTGTGTAGGCCTAAGAATACTAGCTACATCCAGGGTACTCTACCAGTTCCTGGATGTCATGCCAGCACATGCCAGTGAGCATGTATATTTCCCCAACACCAGTGAGGCATTGGGCAGCAATATGCATCTCTTCCACCAAATAGCAGAATAGCCTGAGGTAGTGGGTGCTATAGACTGCATGCACATATGCATCAAAGTACCACCCGGTGAGCTGGGTAGGGTCTACATCAACCACAAGGGCTTCCCCTCCATCAACTGGTAGGTCATGTGCGATGCCCAGGGCATAATAATGAATGTGTGTGCTGGCTGCCCTGGAAGCTATCACGATTCCCACATCTGACATCTGACATAGCTGTACCAGAGATTTCTCAATGGGGATATACCTTACGGTCACCTAGTGGGGGATGCTGGTTATGCACTGGAGCTGTGGTTGATGACACCCATCATAAATGCGCACACACACACACACACACACACAAACAGGCGCATGCACAGACCAGAATCATAATAGAGCGTGTGTTTGGGATGCTCAAGTCATGCTTCTGGTGCCTGGACACATCCGGTGGAGCCTTGCAGTACTCACCAGCTACATGTACTCAAATTGTCATCATATGTGCCATGCTACACAATATGATCCTGTGGAAACAGCTGCAGCAAGAACAGCACGGGGCAGGGCCACACAGCCCCACACCATTGCCTAGGCCTGCACAGGCACAGAGTGACTTGGAGGAGGAACAACCTGAGCCTGCCCCAGTAGCCAGAAGGAGGCATTCCCAGTATGCCTTGGCCTTGGGAAAGAGGCAACGCATAACACATACACAGACACAGGAGGGACCCAGGGAATAACACCTCTCTCTGACTCGCATACAGTAAAAGGGATGCCAAACATGACACTACCTGTGCTCAACCATGTGTAGGGAGTGTACTATGTGCATCCGACATAAGCAGCCCTCCAGCACCACCATCAATACTGGCAAACCCACAAGGTAAGTCACTCAACTTACCAAATGCCGAATTAAGTAGTATGTGTTGTTATCTGTATCTGTGGTATGGATGTGAGCATGCAAGGGAATTGGGTGATTGAATGGGATGCCAGCAGATAGTAGACACCTACGAGGCAGCATGAGATCTGTAACAAATACTGGTGTCACCATAGTAGTCGGTACTACACATGGTGACAAAATCCACTGCAGGAAATGTGCTGGGCCACATGTGTGTCCATATGACACACACATGCCAGTCAAGGAGGTTCACATACCCAACAACAGTCACAGCCAGCAGGACAAGTGTAGACAAACACAAACAAAGGCTGTGCTAAGGCCTCTGAATGATGCATATGGGTAACCCCCCCCCAGGCCACCAGAGACAGACTACATCAAGTCAGGCAGTGGGATGTTAGTTCTGAAGGGTAGGAAATCAAAAACTAATATGTAGGTCAACCAAACATACGACCTGTAGTACACTGATATGCCTCTAGTCAACTTCATAGGTTAGAAAACAGAATGAAATGGAGTACCTCACATACCAGTATAGTCATAGCAAATGTGTGCAAGTGTCAGGTGTGCTCCCGCAATCCTGTGTAGCAATGTAGTAACAGTCAGGTGTGCCCCCCAATCCTACGTAGAAATGTAGTAACAGTCAGGTGTGCCCCCCCCCCAATCCTATGTAGCAATGTAGAAACAGTCAGCTGTGCCCCTCTTATCCTATGTAGACGTGTAGTAATAGTCAGTTGTGCGCCCCAATCATATGTAAACATGTAGTACCAGTCAGGTGTGCCCCACCATCCTAGGTAGAAATGTAGTAACAGTCAGGTGTGCCCCCCAGAGCCTGTGTAGCAATGTAGAAATAGTCAGCTGTGCCCCCCATATCCTATGTTGACATGTAGTAACAGTCAGGTGTGCCCCCCAATCCTATATTGACATGTAGTAACAGTCAGGTGTGCCCCACCATCCTATGTAGAAATGTAGTAACAGTCAGGTGTGCCCCCCAGAGCCTGTGTAGCAATGTAGAAATAGTCAGCTGTGCCCCCCATATCCTATGAAGACGTGTAGTAACAGTCAGGTGTGCCCCCAATCCTATATTGACATGTAGTAGCAGTCAGGTGTGCCACCCCAATCCTATGTAGAAATGTAGTAACATTCAGGTTTGCCCTCTCCCAATCCTGTGTAGCAATGTAGAAACAGTCAGGTGTGCCCCCCATATCCTATGTAGACATGTAGTAACATGTATGTGTAGGTTATAATACCAGTGGAGCACAGAAGCCCAGAAGTCGCCAAGGTAGCAGGATAGATTGTAGCATTTGTACAATATGCAGGTATGTGTGTGTTAGGTTGGTGTGTGTTTCATATTGTGTGAGAGTGGTCAGTATGTATGCATGTTGAGGTATGACCTGGTGGCCATTGCCCACTACTGCTGATGACAGGGCCAAGTCCTCACAACTGCAGTGCCAAAGACAATACCCACCAGTATAACACATGCTAGCAGTAGGCCATTGTAAATGTATGGTGGTAATATGTGTCACCATCTGAAAGACTGACATGGCATGGCTGTTGGGCTAGATATACAACCAGTACACAGGGGAAAGTACCCCAGACATGCAGTATATAATGTATAACTGTGAAATGGACACACCCTTGGAAGTGTACATACAGGTATGTATCACATTATCTGGGCCTGTAGTAAGGAATACCAGTGTCATCTGCCCGAACACTTGCAGATCACAAATGTGATAGGACTGATGTATTGGGAAACAGCTGATGTACCTTCACAAGCCAGCATAACTGGAATGCCCCATGCATATTCATGCATCAGATGCAAGTAGTGTCCATAGCACACATGTACCCAGCTCACCCAAACACCACCCACAGGTACCTCTCTGGTCGTATCCCTGCTGTTGGGAATGGGTACAATATGACCCCCACCTGTATATGGCAATAGCGAAAGAATGCAGCATGCAGTGCAGGTGTCCCATGCAGGTGTGTCCCTAGCTGTAGGTAGCACCCTGCCAGCATCCACACCACCTGATCAATACTGATAGAAAGTATTGGCATGAACACCTATCACACCTACCTTGCCACCCCAGGGAATATACTGTATGGTGGTCTGGGACTGTAAGACTGACAGAATGCAACGGCCTGCCACAGCTGGCCTGCATCACCACCAAATGGCCTACAGGCATCTACCAAAGGCTTGTGTCTCACATGTACTGCCAATGCAGATTATGTCATGCACACCCAAATAACAACATAACATGCTCCGCAAAAGTCATATGCAAGGCCATGTGGATAAACCACAGTGACATGCCCACAATGTCCCACTACATGAACTGTGGACCAACACCAAAACACAGCTGTCATGAGGTGATAACCTTAGGGAAAGTATCAGAGACTATATGCATAATGTATGCAAGAGGATAGAATAATAGAGGGGCTGGTGGGAGTATGGGCAGCATGGAATGTGCAAGGTCTGACACAGCTGTGAGCACACACTATCCCTGGCTGCAAACACATAAATGGGTGACTACAAACCTGCCCATACACCACAATAGGGATAATGTCCTGACTTATGACCCCTGCCTCTGGGTAACTTGTGTGAATCTGTACAGCTATGACGTATTGCCACAGCAAGATAAGGCCATACTGTCGTATCGATGGATGTACAAGTATGGGATCCTCTGCCAGCACTGTACCATGGTTCTGAACTGGATACATAGACCCAGTAGCAAGTGTCTGCAGCTCCCCCTCCAGAATGGCATAACTTTCCATGAATATGTAGGCATTTGCCCACAATACCGGACACAGCTGCATTCACCCTTGTTCCCCAGGACATCACTTTGAGCAAGAATGTCCACCTGACAGTAGTTGAGGACATAAAACATCACAGTGTATAAAAGTACATGTCTGAATATCTATGTTAACACCAGCACCATGTAGCAGAAGCAGCACAGACACAATCACCTGCAGTACACTCTCACTATCCCTTGCACAGTTTGACCCCATATTGCCAAATGATCTACGGATACCCTGCAGAAACAGTTTGCTACCTGTAGGTGTACAACATAAAGGTCTGCACTGGAGTACAAACTACCTGGAATGGATCCACACATTCAATACAGAAAGGCATACTGGGCATGCTCACACACTTAGAGAAATGAAGGCATTGTCAGACAACAGAATACTGAAAGGTCATACTGGGCATGCTCACACACAAACAAATGGAGCCCATGTCTGCAAACAACAGTGTACCATACATATCTGACAGTTGCAGATGTCAGTGCATACACTCCTTAGTATGTGCCAGTCATGCTTTGCACACACATTGGATAGGAATAAAGACATATATCCAAGGACAACACACTATAATATGCCAAAAGTAGACATACATAGATGTGCGGAAGAGAATGACTGTGACAAAGAGCCATCCATCATGAGGCCTGTCCCACCCAGTACACAGCCAAATGGCTACAACCACATGATGTGCAAATGTCACTCTCTGTAGAAATTAGCCACTGGCATCCGTTAGCATTACAGACTATGTGGTGCAAGTGCTAGCTGTGCAACATGACTGTACAAGGCAGTAGTCATCTAGCAGCTGTATACACTGACCTGTGGAATATAACTCTGCGTGTGCCTGCATGTGGTGTGTCAACCTCTAGATGAATGGGTTATGGCCCATGCACACACACTGCCCTCCCCATAGAAATACTATGACAAGCCTGCTGATGTCATCCACTTTGAAATACAACTTTGGGAAGAAAGTAGACCAGTAATCTCTGTGGTGCATCCTAAAACTGCGTAATGCTGTAGTGTGACAAGCTAGCTAGGTTGGAGTTTTAAGCCCAGACATAGCAACTGTGTGTGTGTCTCTGTCTCTGTAGGGAGCAATGCTTTTAGGCTAGTCACACTCATTACAATTCAAATGCCCTACTTTGGTAAAGCTGCTGATGTTATTCACTGTGAAATACACATTTGGGAAAGGTGTAGCCTGGTAATCCCTGTGGTGTGTCCTATAACTGCGTAATGCTGTAGTGTGCTAAACTAGTTAGGTAGGAGTTTTAATCCCAGAGATGGCAACTGTGTGCTTGTGTGTGTCTCTGCCTGTGTAGGGAGCAATGCTTTTTAGGCTAGTCACACTCACTACAATTTAAATGCCCTACTTTGTCAAGGCAATGATGTGATTCACTGTGAAATACACATTTGGGAAAGGTGCAGCCTAGTAATCTCCTTGGTGTGTCCTATAACTGCTTAATGCTGTAGTGTGATAAACTAGTTAGGTAGGAGTTCTA
Source organism: Protopterus annectens (assembly GCF_019279795.1). Lineage (NCBI taxonomy): Eukaryota > Metazoa > Chordata > Ceratodontiformes > Protopteridae > Protopterus > Protopterus annectens. The sequence continues at coordinate 1,545,378,382 of NC_056728.1, forward strand.
ATCCCAGATATAGCAAGTGTGTGTGTGTGTGTGTGTGTGTGTGTGTGTGTGTGTGTGTGTGTGTGTGTTGGTCTGTCTGTGTACAGAGCAACGCTTTTTAGGCTAGTCACACACACTACAATTCAAAAGACCCACTTTGGCAGGGCTCCTGATGTTATTCACTGTGAAATACACCTTTGGGAAAGGTGCAGCCCAGTAATCTCTGTGGTGCGTCCTATGACAGTGTAATACTGTAGTGTGATATAGTACTTTGGTAGGGGTTCTAGTCCCACACATGGCAAGTGTGGATGTTTGTGTGTGTGTGTTCCTTTGGGTAGGGAGCAATGCATTTTAGGCTAGTCACACTCACTACAAATCAAACACCCTAGTTTGGCAAGGCTGCTGATGTCATTCACTGTGAAATTCACCTTTGGGAAAGATGTAGCCCAGTAATCTCTGTGGCGCATCCTATAACTGCGTAATGCTGCAATGTGATAAACTAGTAAGGTAGGAGTTCTAATCCTAGACATGGCTATTGTGTGTATGTGTGTCTCTGTCTGTGTAGGGAGCAATGCTTTTTAGGCTAGTCACACACACTACAATTCAATTGCCCCACTTTGGCAAGGCTGCTGATGTCATTCACTGTGAAATACACCTTTGGGAAAGATGGAGTCCAATTGTCTCTGTGATATGTCCTATAACCATCTAATGCTGTAGTGTGATATAGTACTTTGGTAGAAGTTCTAGACCCACACATGGCAAGTGTGGATGTTTATGTGTGTGCTTCTTTGTTTGTGTAGGAAGCAATGCATTTTAGGCTAGTCACACTCACTACAGATCAAATGCCCTACTTTGGCAAGGCTGCTGATGTCATGTATGTGAAATACACCTTTCTGAAAGCTATAACCTAGTAATCTCCATGGCGTGTCTTTAACAACATAATGCTGTAGTGTGATATAGTACTTTGGTAGGGGTTCTATTCCCACACAGAGCAAGTGTGGATGTTTGTGTGTGTGTTTCTATGTCTTTGTAGGGAGCAAGGCTTTTTAGGCTAGTCACACTCATTGCAATTCAAATGCCCTATTTTGGCAAGCCTGCTGATGTTATTCACTATGAAATACACCTTTGGGGAAGAAGCACTCCAGTAATCTCTGTGGCATGTCCTATAACTGTGTAATGCTGTAGTGCATTAAACTAGTTAGGTAGGAGTTTTAATCCCAGACATGGCATGTGCATGTGTATCTGTGTTTGTCATTCGTATTCTGTGTGGTAGTGGCTGTGAGTGTGTAACAACTGGTCTCATTGTGGAGTGGGTTTTGCAAATTTCTTACATGGTGGCTCTATTACATGTCACAATGTCTACCTTACAAGGATAACAGATGTGAAATAGCTGAGAGGCTGGGGTGGCAATCCATACCCCTACATGTGATATCAAGGCCTGGTGAACAAAGTTAGCAACCCAGAGAACACTCTCAACCCATGGCTCATACACAAACACACTTGCCTAGGCAACAACTGCTATGTTGGTAGTACCCTGCATATTTCCCACAGATAGTAACCATGGTGCGATTGCAGTGGATGACAGAGGGCATGGCACCCTGTCCATCAGCAAATGTGACCCACAAAGGACATACCATGCCTTATACACATGCCCTGTATGGACAGATGCCACTGACACCAGGGAATTCATGTATCATGCTATCAATGTAGGTGCAGGGTCAACCTGCTGTCCATTATATTATAACAATCTGTGTACACAGCATGGGCCAGACACCCCAGGTACAGTTCCACATGTTGCTGTACATGCATGTGGTATGTGTGTACATCCCAGACAGCGTCCATGTCATGGACTAAAAAACACATACATGGCAAGCATTGAACAGCAATGGCCACACACAATAGTCACCCAGGTGACTGGATGGTGACTAAAATTCCCACCTGTGTGGGGCCAGTCCAGACACTACACACCTGAACCACACTGCAGACCATTGTCTTGTTGCCTGATGCCAAGGTATACCCTTCACCTAGCCTTGTATAGCCTTCTGGCACAGTCAACCACTACACACCCATGAAGCAACGCACACATGCATGTCAGTACTGGCACCCTGTGTCTGTGTGTGTGGTGTATGATGCTTTTGACCAAATTCACACTCACTACAACCCCCATTGGCATACTAAAGCATGTTGTCTGATGTCAGACACCTCCACATACCCTTTGCCCATATAACCTCCAGATAACCCCTGTGGTGGATGTGATACCTGCACAGTACTGTACTGTGGCAAACTAACTAGTGAGGAAGTGTATTCCTGACCCTGCCAAGTGTGTCAATGTGTGTGAGTCCCCTGAGAGAATGTGGCTGTGTTGACGCTGACACCTGTTCATGTGGACAGGCACATGTACTACACCTACCGTATCGCTACCATATCACTGTTGCAGATGTCACACACCATCACATATATGTTTGGAGAGCTCCTCACTATGTAAGCTATGTGGTGCATCCAATAACTGCATAGACATGTGATAGCAATACATAGTCAGTCAGGGGTTTGATACCCTGTACTGGTAGGTATGTGATACAAACATGCTTAGGTTTTACTCTCCCACCCCATCCCTGACTTATCTTTGCCTCTGTCTGCCTCTCTCACTCCCTCTCTGGTGGGTGTGAAGAGCTACACCTGCTTTGCTTAGGCAGCAGCATGTGTTTTGTAAGTGATGCTCATGATCAGCTGATGGCCTCTGCACAAATTGCAGACCTCCTCTAGCTGATTGCATGTGGAACAGCTGTGGTAACATTCCCATAGCCAATTGCATGGAAACACTCCAATATCTAGGAACATCATTTTGGTGTTGGGCCTTTTCAGTCACTGTGAGCAGGACCTAGATCTGGTGTTTGTCAAACATCATCTCAGATGGATTGGGGATTTACCTCTAACAACATACACTGTGGAAAGAGGCCAACACACAGGAGGGGAATATGCCTGACATGACTACAGAATGTAAGTGTTGCTATTTTGCATTTTAAATAATGTTGGATTTAACAGGGTGTGTGTAGATATGGCTGGTCTACATGATTTAATACCTGTCATGATAGTGCTATGTTTCTGGGGAAACCCCCATCTGTAGGGTCATCTGCAGACTGGGCAGTGTGTGGTGTCTTTTGTTACTTGTATTACTCACAGAGCACCTATCTGTGAACTGCAGATGCATAGGGTGAGGATTGCAGTCAGTACCTAGTGACAGCCATGAGAGTTACTGACTTCATATCCTTCATTGGACATAAGTTACAACAAACCCTGTTACAACAGTAAATGTATGAGGTTATCATGGCAACATGTCAATATTGGCCCTGTATTTGTGCCTCCAGCCACAACTCTGTCAACCTTTGTACATATGTCATGCAGTAAGAGGTGCATATGTTCTGTACACCATAATTTATTGACATAACTGATAACAAGCTAGTGAGATATCATACTGCTACGCATGTTATGTATAGAAGGAGTTATATTTGAGGACATAACCTGGGTATTCTGTGGTTGTGTGTACAGTATTGAGGTTTGTGTACTTATGGTGATTGTCAACAGTGCGTGTATTGTGAATATGTACCCTGGCCTGTGTACAGACTGTCGTAGATGTCATTGTTCTTGGTCCTGTTCTATCTGATGTTACATGCTGCTCCACTGTATGTTACCCTATTAGCTTACATGTCTGCAGGCCCAAACACACACATGTCCCATACCACAGACAGGCATCGGAAAAGACTGTGTAGTGGCTCAGTATATGTAGGGTTAGTGTGTGAGAGGCACATATGAAGATGGTGTTGATAAGATAGTCCATATACTGTAATAATACGCTAGCTTACCATATGTTGCTGTGTTCACATTGGTTGTGGTTATGCACTTTCACACAGGCATCTATTATTCTGTGCTGTTACATGCCTGTAGAGCCTGTTATATATGCAGGTACATGTGTATTCCCCCATAAGAAATGCAAGCCAGTGTTGTGGCAGTCTGTCTGCAGCCTACACAGTGCTTTGTTACATGCCTAACAGCTTAGTGTACTTACCCAGTGTGATGTTATGTCCAGATACTTGCCAGATGTTCTGCTGCCAGGCCACCATAACAGTCATGTATGTCAGACAAAGCAGTGAGATGCTGTACAGATGTGTATCACTAACTAGTGGGTACTATGTGGCCATGGCATGTCTGTACTAGCACAACCTATGGGGGCAAATGTATACCAGTATTTACGTGATATACCCATCTACATGGTTGTTAACATCCACATTGTCAGGCTTGGTCCACATGTCTTGCACTAAGGGGTTCTGTGTATACCTCTGGACTGACCAGAGTGTGTCAAACTGTCCACATTTGTTGGCCATATCTCTGCTGTAGTCCACAGGATCATTACTGTGCTAGCAGTGGTAGTGTACTCTGATGTCCTTAGGATGTCTGTCAGTAGCCAATGGCGCACATGTTAAAAGCAGATGTGACCTCCCACACACAACATGCCTGTGAAGACAACCCCTGTTACAGTAGCAATAGTCTACATATATACCTGCAATACATACCTGACATCCCCTTGCACAAAAAGGTTGGGATTATTGGGGCTGAGGTAGGGCTACACTCCATGTTCAGGACATATGGCAAACATATATGTATATATAATTATCCATATATTTATATAGATATATACACATATACATATCGACATTATTAGCTGGATATGTATATGTACATATATATATAAACAGATGTATACATATACACAGCAATGCATGTCTACACAAAACCAGATAGAGATACATATGCTCATATACTTATGGATATCTACATATACAATGACAGTAATAGGAATATCAGAATAGATATGTATGCACATATAGTTATAGATATATACATATATACATATATATCTACATAAATAGTCATATCTGTACACATAGGATGTGCATATATATATATAGCTATATATACATATATCTTTATATGTATATATATATATATATATATATATATACATATATATATATATATATATATATACACACACACATATATATATATATATATATATATATATATATACACACACACACACACACACACACATATATATATATATATATATATATATATATATATATATATATATATATATATACACATACACACACACACATACAAAGAGATGTACACATGGCCATATATTTTGCACTATACAAAATTGTATACAGGCATCTGTATGAATATACATGTGCATGTACATGTAGACATATATCAATCTATTATATGTATATATCCATATTCCAGTCATGTGTAAACCTCATGGTTGTGTATACCCTTCCAGATGTATCTCACCGTAAGTATCTGCTATATGTATATTATGATAAAATAACATATGTGATGCAACAGTCATATTAATAACAAGTACTATGCAATTGTGGAATTAAAGGCAATTGTTCAATACTAATCAATATGTGTATTGACAGATGTATTGGAAAACAACAGTTGTTTTCACAGTGGTCATGGTGTAGTAGTTAAGTGTTGTGACTATAGTGTACAGAGTCCTGGGTTCAAGACCAGCAAGGGCTGTTCATTTTGTTGCTGGGCAGAACAAGGGCTGTTGTTGTTAAGGCAGTTTTGAGCAGCTTTAAGTGCATTTGTGCAGGTTTGGGTGAAGCTAAGTGGTGCTAAGCTACGGTTAAACATACAGGAACTTACCAGTGCACAAATCAGCTTAGCTGTTATATTACAGCAATGTTGATACCTGCTAAGCATGGCTTAGCCCTGGTAGCCAGTTCACACCATCCAGTCTGATAACATAGCAGGATAATGACATCTGTAATAAGTGTATGAAATGCCATGTACAATACATGCACCTATGTGTTTTCATTATAGTAGCAAGTGGTGTGAGTGTCATGTGTGGGACACAGATCTATATGAGGCCTGTACAGCACTGTTATCCATGTGAATGTGCTACATACAGGAGTAGTAGCCCAGGGTACATGCTGTCACACTGGCATGTAGTGTATCATGGCATTACTACTGTTGACAGTGCTTACCCAGGCAAGAGTAGAGTGGTAAATGTAGTACTGACAACAGGCATACCTGCAGGCATAGCTGGACTCTGAGGCCTCCCTGTTGTATCCCTGGTGTGTGAGCTGTGTCACAGTATATAACCCCTACTGGGTAATGATCTGACATGTGGAATGTAACTGTAGACTACCATCTGTACAGCACATGTTAGTGAGGACTTCTGACATGTAGTTATGGCATACATATTGCTGTCAAACATATATCTGTCAACACATTCATCCTACTGCATAGCTACTTGCCAAGCTGATGACTGTCAGTCCCTGTACAGATGTGCAGATGGCAGGTATCCAGCTGGAATATGTACAGTCAACCTAAGCTTGATTGACACTGACATGTCTGCCCAGCTGTGTAAGATCTGGCACATACAGGAGATAACACCCTGTATGCACCACATGCCACGGGTACCTCCACTACACTACCACAGTCAACTGAACATGCTTGGGTACAGGTCTCCATCACAGACTCTAACCATGTGTTGTAATGCATGTTGAATACATGTCAACTTGATCACCTCAGTGGCCATGTGCAGTAGGCACCTGGAGGATTGGCTGATGCATGTCACTCTCACCCTGAGGGGCACCACAGTAGTGTCTGTCGATAGATTGCCTGCTGCCACATGGCAGGTGGCAGGATACCACTGTACACACAACCCCTATACAACCCATCTCTCCTTGCGCAATAGCTAGGTACACAGCTATGACCATCTGCAGTGATGCATCCCAGTACTGACATGTGTACGTGTGCATGACTGAGTATAACAGTGTCTGTGTGTTAGCACACCTGTACTTGGGAATTCCATGGGGGCCTTCACAACCACTGCAAAACCCATTGCCATAGTCAGTTGTGGCTGCTGCTGTATGGCACATTACATGTACCCTGTTAACCTCCTTTCATACCGGCTACACGAGTCTGGCAGTACTAGTGCAACAGTGTTGTACAAATGGGTTGATAGACATGGGATACCCATTGTGTTCTGGCAAGTGTGTGTATGTGTGCATGTCCACATATCTGTACGGTACAGCATTCTGAGGCCACATACTCCTATTGCAATACCCATTGCCATACAGTAGTACAGATAGTGTTGTTGCTGCCCATAGGTGATGCATGACAATGCCACACCCTACTATGCATGTGGCATGTACATTAGATGTATATCCCTGTAGTACCACTGTTGTGATATACAATGGGTTGTATTGCAGTTGTGGCCAATATGTGATGGTGGGTATGTCAGAGTGTCATCATGGGTTTCAGGGAGAACAACATCCACTGGGGGATGCGGGTGCTGTGTATACTGTCATTACACCAAGGTTACACCTGGTATATGTACCATGTACCACGTTATGGTTACCACTGTCACCATCAACCATACAGGTAACTGATACCACAGTCTAGGCCAGTTATGCATGTGATGTATGCAGACTACTTTTAACACATTGGACACATGGTCAAGTTAGTTAGGTCTCTCAGACGTGTGTCTGCCTGTTATGTGTCTGTTAATGTGTATATGAAGGTATGTCACACTATGTATCATCCATATACACCCATTACATCCCCCATTAGCATACTGTACATGTCTGGGGATGTTCTGCATGTAACATGTAACCTGGAACACACCTCACCCTAAATGCTGTGTGGTGTGTGCAATGAAAGCCACACACTTCAGTATCACTACATACCTAGGTAGAGGTCTAGTCCCAGTGTTGCCAAGTAAGAGTGTGCATATATATGGATGGGACTACATCAGGTTGCAGAGTATACACATCCCAGTGGGTCACCTGTACATGTGGCGCAGGCAATAACTGTTATATAAACCTGTGACATGTGTTCAACTGTATTCCAGATATGTCACAGCCATGGTGTCACCACAGTGCCATACCCCATTGTGGGATATGACTGCAGACTATCCTCATGCTGACACATGTACACCTATAACACAAATGGATAACATTATATAGACCACAATCAACCAGTGTTACTAACAGCTATAATGCATCATTGCTGGATGGCTACACTACCTGACATACATGCATTACACTTTCCTCCTTACAGCATGTTACACTGCAGTACTGTGGTACACTGTAGTACAGTCACCGTGTGCATCAGACCCATATTAGCCTATCCCTGCATTGATGGTATGGATGACAGGAATGTGGCACAGATATCATCATATGCACAGGGTGTGTTGTTTGCTTGCCAGAGGCTGAGGGTGGGCCATACATTTGACACCATGTGTGTTGGTGAGGGGTGTAATGAGGTGAACTGGGCGTGGTGATGTGGTGTGTGTAGGTGTGGTTTCCCCTAGGTGTGTTTGTAAAGTGTGTGGGTATGCATGCACACAGTTCTGCCATGTGGCTGCCCTACACAGGTGTTTTTGGACAGCTGCAGACTATACCTGGCAGGGTGTGCAGTTCACTGTCTCTGGCCATGAACATGTGGGCTGTGCCTGCCGGGGGTTTCATGGGCATGTCCAGGTACAGGCCTCAATGTACTACTCTCACCTGATGATTACAAATGTCGGCTGGAGCCAGGTCCCTCCTGAGACTGGCCAGGACCACATGCTCATGGCCTGCTGTGGTGTTGTGTGGACAGTGCCCCTCATGCAGATCTGGGGTTGATACTGCCACTACAGGAGATCCTTGGTGTCCTAGCATGTCCACGTTGACTGCCAGCTGTTGGCGTTTCTGGCCTATGTTCACGCGGCCGTCGCCACACTCCCACCACACGTTCAAGCATGGACAGACCACGGTCGATGAGGGCCATCATCTCACCAGACTGTCTATCCATGAGCTCAGTTAATGCACAGATGGCACCAGACAGTTCACGGGAGTTGTCACTTGCAGATGTGAGAGCATACCTCTGCAGCCTCAGGCCCTGTCTAGTGTAACATTCCATATGTGCCTGCACTGCCATGACAGCCTGAAACATGTGTCTGCTGGTACCAGATGTGTTGCATGTGCCAGGGGCATGATGACCACCGGCCCTACCATGAGCACCCTGGGACATCTGCCTATGTGGTGCCCTGCCGGACATCTGGCTATGCCTGCTGCAGCCAGACACAGTAGGCATGGTTACCACACTTTCCTGTGCACTGCCACCAAATGCCAGCTGTCCTTCTGCTATGGCCACTGGTGATGAGGTATGTATAGGCACTGAAACTGTGTGAGGGGTTAGGGTGGCTAAAAGGGGGATGTCAAATGATGGAGCTTTTTCAGCCCCTGACAACCCCACCTGTGCCTCAACAGTACTATCATCATATTCGGTGTCTGTATGGATACCAGCATCAGATTTCATGCAGGATGTACTCTGACCCACCTCGCCACCTGTGGGGGAAAGCAATAAATGCACTTTAAGACCTGTACAACATTGCATAACAATACACACACACACACACACACACACACACACACACACACACACACACACACACACACACACACACACCACCTTAATACCTACCTGTCTGTGAATTTACAGACAGTCCCATGTATATTCCTATGTGTTCCCCATCCTGCATCACACTTGGTAACAGACACTCATTGATACCACTCATTAACATATCAGTCCTCTAAATGACTAGACAAGTGATCACAACACAAGATCTGTTACTCCATTACCTGCCTGACCTGAGTGGAGTGGTTTTACATGGCCTCACTGCTGTCATTCAGTGTTCACCCTGTGTATGCCTGATCAGCATGAGCATGGCCCCTATATGTGGGGGCTAATATGTTCACTCCATAATATCACACACTGGAGTGTCATGTGTATGTATTGCTCAGTACATGCCAGATATGCTGTTCAGTCAGCCTATCATGTGACAAATGTAATATATGGATACACTCCCTGGTGTTGACTAGTAATTCCTTAATGCATGTATAGTGCTGCATACGTGGGTTGTCAGTCACCTCTTAGCTGAATGCGATATTAAGGGTATACCTGGTATTTACCTTCCCTCTGAATGCCTGTTCCGTACTACAGACTTTATTATACTATCAGCTGTCCTGTGATTACATACATGACAAGTATTCCTGATGTGTCATGTTGCAGTCCATGTCCATGTACTGCACGATCCCAAAGGGAGGTACTGCTGTATGAACAACCCCATAATCACACATGTGCATACATGACCACCCACACAAGCACACACAAATGCACACAAGCATACTACATGCATTAACCTCCCTCCACTTCAGCAGAATGACCCTACAGACAAACTAACTACCCACCAGAATGCACACACACCCATGCAGGTGAGGTTGCACAATGATAGTACGCACAGTCCTGCTATTACCCATCTGTCAATATGCATAAGATATGGTACACAGCAGCATGCAGTGCAGCTATAGTCAATCCATGCTAGCAACAGTATACATGTGTGTGATGCATGTGCTGTGTCTCTAGGTGATGCCGCTTCCCCTGGATACCACTGCACCCACGTACACAATATTGCTGTGCACCTGTTCTGGACCCTGCCATGTACTGTGCACCACACCTCACAGGTGTACAACCCATTGCTGAATGTGTAGTACTGTGTCATTTATGTCAGCTTTAATGCTCACAGCCCCTATGTTTTTCAGCAACACATACCTGGGATGATATGTGGACAGATGCCATTTGTGAATGCCTGATGCCTGATTTACAGCTGTCAACATCAGTGGACCATGTATGACCAATCCAGTACTATTACACTGACAACCACCAGAGCATATCATGGCTATGGGGGTGTACACACCCTTATTGATATGATGCACCCTTCCTTGATCTGCCATGGGACCACATCACCACATATATTAACAGTACATGAGTCTGATATGTGACATATATCCTGTACTTTCACATGCAGTGTCTACAGAATGTGCTAGGTATGCGGATGCTGACAACAATGCATACACTCTGTGTGGGCATATGTGTGCACACCCTTATCATGATGGTTTGTTGCACCTATTTTTATGTGTACTACAGCAGGCACTACTCCTGGCAGGGGTATACTAATGTGGCACATCTGCATTTGCCAGTGTATGCTCAGTCTGCCCTACACATGTCCCCCTAATCTACATGATTGCAAGATTTACTCATGTGCACATACTTTGGTGTTCACACAATGTTGTCACTATTGCTGTGGGGGTAGGGTTACATCTGCCACAGCTCCTGAACCTGACTATGTGCAGATACAGCCATTCTTAGCATCCTTAGGATCCCTGCAGCAGTGCACTGGTGTGTCATGCTGACACCCCCTACCTTCATCCTTTTTGCAGATGCTTGACAAGTAAAGCCTACACGTGTGTCAGTTTGCAGTGTCCCATACACTGAACATCACATGTTACAGCCTAGTCCCAGCTGATAATGTGTACCACAGTAGTATGTTATGCCATAGTGTAACTCTGCAACAGTTGCCATTGTCCTACAGGTATATACACTGGGTTTGCACTGTATATGGGTGTTGTTCCAAATATGTCCCTACTGTAGGCCATGTCTCCCACCATAATGGAAGTCCCTGTGGACACATTCCGCAATGACAGGATTTTAGTTATCTTGCAGGTGTCTGACATACCCTTCTATAGCCCATCATAGTCACGACTGTGATGCCATGCATTTAACAGCAACATTACATGCACATATACAGCATTTATTCTGGGTTGGTGTGTTAGATGTGTGCATGGAATATAACATAGCCATTACATGCCCGGTGTATTGGCAAGCATCTACATAATCCATACTCACCAGCTACAGGCTGCTGCCTTGATGGTATAACGGAGGGACCTACATAAGAGGGTAAGTGATGCAAAGTCAGTGGCCACACCTGTAGCATTGCTAAAGGGTGGGTGCAGCATTACAATACATCAACAGTACATGTCCACAATACTACCACATATGCACATCTGTTTATCACTACTATGCAGAAACAAACTATATCTATGACATGCCAGATATGCACAATCTACCTGTAGAGATGTGGATGTATATGCAACAGTGGTCTCCTGATGTGCCTTGTGGCCTTACCTGCATGCTCCTCGGCCAGTGTGTGGGTAGCACCCACCTCTGCAAAGGTGTCCAGCAGTTGGTGGCTATGTGGACGGGCAGGTGCCACAAGGCTGACTAGGAGCTCCTCCACATGTGTCAGGAGGGGATTAATGGCATGACCCCCTCCTGCATTGTGAGGTGATTCCCCTGGACTGCAGCAGCATGCCGACGGGCATTGCAAAGCATGTCAGAGCAAAGATGCTGGACTTGCTCATAACTGTGGTTGTGCAGTCTGACATTATTGACCCTGTGGACTAGGTAGTTTCACAGGGCAGTCCACTCATGCTGATCATGGGTGGCCTGGCCAAACAAGACAGGGTAGTGTTGTATTAAGTGGTTTACCACAATGTCGTTCTCAGTAGCCGAGTAGGCCGGAATCCTTCCATGTGACATCTTGCCTGAAAGACATAAAGATAGACACAGGTGTGAGCAAGTCATGCAGCAAGGTTACCACCGTTCATAATACACATCACCCCACCATATCAGTGACAAACTGTAAACACAACTCAATAGGTATGGCTGCAGTTTACCTACCAGTTGGGCAGATATTGTATTGTACCACACTTTGTGTAATGTGTAATGTGCATGTAGCCATGTTCCCTGTGTGGACACTATCATTGCTGACCTGTTACAGACTATTCACCTGCATGCCATTGTCAGGGCCACTATGGTTCCATATATGCCTGTGGTATGCTTGCTATGTGGTTGCTGCACATCTGACATTCTGTGTTATTGGGGATATCTATGCATGCTGTTGGACATGTTCCAGGATTGTGTAGACTGTTACTACCCACATATGTTCTACAACAGTGACACAGTAGCATGTATATGTACTACTGGCCAACAGAACCACCCTGGGGTCTCCTCATGTACAGGTCTGGCAATACCTTCAGATGGAACCAACTCAGAGGATGTTGTCCCCCCCGGGGGTACATACAGACATGATCTTGTCCCCCGAGGTCAGGTCCAGGGTCTGTTCCATAATGGGCTCCACAGACACATGTGGGATGTGCTACATCACCTTGAGGCACCCAGCACACATTCAAAGGGCCCACATGCTACTCCTGCTCAGTCTTCAGGCCAGGCACCTTAGGAACACAGACTGCTGTTGTAAGTAGCAGTGGGTGGGAGGCATGTTCCGATTGTGTCCATATTGGGGCCCATGGGGCTTCCACATCACAGACCACACACACACCATCCAGGGTGTTTACCCACCACATGTGTCACATACCACCCCTGTAGGCTGTTCTCTGTATCTACCAACCCTGACCACCTCCACAACCATACCTGCCATACTTCCCCATATTCACATTCCATACTTCACAGACAAGGACAATGTGGTCCCAACAAGGGGTTTACATGTGACATACTCATCCATGTTGCACACTGACAGCTGTAGATATCTGTGTATATTGCTATGTGTGCTGTTCTCTCTGACATAGCATGCAGCACTGTGGTGGCAATATAGGGGACATGTATTTACATACATATATGTTTGTGTGTGTGTTCGTATATATGTAGACATGTGCATATGGGTATATATCTATATATGTATATATATATATATATATATATATATATATGTCTACACATGGGTATCTGTTTATTTGTGGACATACATAATATATATATATATATATATATATATATATATATATATATATATATATATATATATATACACACACATATACATATATTTAAAATGGGGTACATTCAGACATCAGGTCCACAATCTCACAGCACCTTCCTGCACAGTTGCACTGTTCTGCTTTGCTACAACACAGGCAGGTGCCACATATGGACACAGTCTCTCATTAGTGAGATATATGTAGTGCCAGATTGCAGGTAACCCTATTACACACCTATGGCATTCCTGCATGCCACAATACAGGTTAACCTAAGTATCCTGCAAGATGTGGGCTGTGAAACCCACGTGTCCATCATTATGGCATTACTTCCACCACCAGCTATTGGCCACAGTAAAATACATGCTTTCCATTACACAACACACACTATGATGGCTTATATCTTATCAGTCAGTGCTGCTCTGCACAGTTGACGGGTATGGCCCACTACCCACAGAGTCAGACTCTATTGTCCTTAGCAGTTGTTCAGCTGAACATCATTACAACACCTGATGGCACATATAAATCATTCCACATCATCTATCCCATTATTATGGACCACGTACTACAGTCATATACATGCATATATACTTCACATACCTGTTGTGGGAATGATGTCTCTTCTGGATATTTTGATGGATGTTTTTTTTTTGATGTCGTTGTGTTTATTTTTGCCTTTCACACACTCTCTGTCTCTATCTCAATCTCTCCAGTAAGTGGATTGAGCTGCTTTGAATAGATTGCAGCATGGCTTTTGTAGATGATGCACATGATCAGGTGATGGCCTCTCACCAGTGTCCTCCACTTGCTAACTGCATGCAGCATGCTGTGTAGTCCTTCCAATTACCACTGTCATGGCAACCAACTACTACAAGACCCTACATCATGTGGGCATGGTCCCTTTACCTTTCCTGTATGGTTGACATCCTTCCTCTGTGTGGGCAGCAGTGTTATAGACAACAGGTAGCAATACCTCTTACAGGAGAACCTGCACACACAGGTGAGCTACATATTTGTAGGAGGTTCCAGAACTACAGATAGAGTATGAGTAGTGTTGTATGCATTGTATAGCATTGGTGTTACAGGGCTTGTGTGTACATACTAGTTTAACTTGGAATGCAGTCTGTTTGGATATCTCTCAACTGTGGGCCTATCAAGTTGATGGCCAGAGGTGTGCCTATTATGTTTTGTCTGTCCACCACACAGGTCTTGTGTCAGATATATCACTGGCAGTGTGTGTGTTGAGTGCTATCAGTACATGGCTACATCCATTTCTGTTTCTAACTTCATATTCCTGACTAAGGGTATGTTGCAGACTATCCTGTAACACCAGTGGCTTTCTTAGTGTATGACAACAGTATTTCCCATATGGGTTTGTGTTCCAGCCTCTATCCTCCACCTACATACCAGGCTTTGTACATATGCCATGCTGTCAGGGGTTGTTATATAGTGGGCTGTGAGTATGTCATGCTGCAATTCCTGCCATCGGTCCACTGCTGCTGTGGCCCCCATGCATATTGTGGAGTTGGATCCATATATGTGTGGGCTTCATCTACACAATATATATGTGCCCTTATGCACTCTAGAGACCAGTGTATGTAACAGTGGTATACAGCCCTGTATTATCCAGTCAAAGGGGGGTGCACCATAACTAACCTAGGCTGTTACAACATGTGGGGGTATCAGGGATAAGCTGCCTTAAGGTATCTGGATGTACATTACCATACAATTCACCTTGGATAAATGCAGGCCTACTGCTTCCTGCCATACAGACTGTTCTGTTTGCCAGTGTGATTGTGATGGTGTCAGTTATGCCTTGTTATGTAACAGATACATCCCATTGTGTCAACTGAGGTATTTACCCCCTAGGGATTGTGTACAGAGTGTAGATAGAGGCTGCTGGACTATACATATGCATTACTTACTTTTGATTGATTGGTATCCTGTGGCCCAGTCTGTCTTTATTAATGTATTACTTGAATGCCTTGGCCTGGACAGCAACATGTGTAAACCTTTCCAGACTACTGTATTAATATAACTGTTTCACAGTTGCATTACTCTGTTTATATGTATGTCAGAGTCTAAACAGCTATATGATATGGCATATACAACTGTAATAGTACACAAATAAAGCTTTCCCATGTATGCAAAAGTGTGTGTGGAGTTATATCCTTTGATCTCTCTTTGGGTATACTTTGCAGGCAACCATTGTCATTTGTATGGGTGGCTCATACAGTGTCCAGCTGGTAAGGTGGCAACCATAGGCATAGTGGCTGTTCCGTATTGTGTGCACCTTCTACATATATATCATTCTATACATATCTGTGTGTGTGTGTATGTGTAGTTACATATATATGTGAATATATATATATATATATATATATATATATATATATATATATATATATATATATATATATATATATATATATATATGTATCTGTATATATGTGTCTGTGTATATGTATCTTAAGAATATTGATTGCTTCCACACTGTAAATTCCCTATGGTAGCCAGACTGCACTGCATGATATGTTACAGATACCAGTCTGGCATCATACAGGTGGGATGGAGTACTGTTAACATCTTGTGCCCATGTTGTGTCAGGTCTTCGTTATGGGATGTGCAACAGTTGGCAATGTATTGCAGGGCAGACATGTTTGGCTGTGGAGGGGGGATATCTATACGTACAAGATGTATGTTGTTTGGCCCCCTCACCCCCATTAACGGTGCATGTGGACATATATGTTTTTGTTATGTTCTCTTTTATATCTATAGATATATGTCTGTATATACCTATATAGATATATATTTATGCTTACACACACACCGACATATATATATATATATATATATATATATATATGTATATATATATATGTAGACATATATATATATATATATATATATATATATATATATATATATATACAGATGTATGCATATGTATGTATATATGTACATATATATATATATATATATATATATATATATATATATATATATATATATATTTAGATATTAATACACACACACACACACACACACACACACACACACACACACACACACACACACACACACACACACATGTCCATATTTAAATACATTTCCTGTACTGGTGAATGACTGGACTAGATAATATGTTTGTGAAAGCATCAGGGCTGTTTATATCTGATATGGCTTAGTGGTAAATCACTTTTGTTATGGTGAGCAGGGTCCTAGGTTCGACCCTTGCAAAGGCTGTTTATTTTGTTGCTGGGCAGAACAAGGGCCATTGGATACAGAGTGATTAAGGCACTTTTAAGCAGTTGTAAGTGGGTTTGCGTGGAGGTAAGCACTGCTAACTTCTGGTTACAGTTTCTTGTACTGATTTAGCTTCTCAATTGCTTGACCTGTGTAGGCATTGCTTACCCCTGTGCAAACAGGCTTACACCTGCTTACTGCTGCTTAAAAGTGCTTAATCATGCTTACCCCCATGCTAATTTCATTAAAAGAAAAGAAAAAAGGGTTGGTAGGAAAGTGGTGAAAATGGGGCACAAAGAGGGAAAGACAGTAGGGAAAATAGCTAGAGATGTGCAGGAGGGTGTAGGGAAAGTTCATACCTGCCCATTTCTTCTACAGCAATAGCTGTGCATATACACTGAATTTGGAGGTAGATTTGGACACTCAAACCCATGAGAGAGGGGTGAGGACAACAATAATATATTGTGATGCCAATTACACCAGATTACATGTGTCCAGTGGACACGTGTGTGAAATGGACAGCTATGTAAGTGGCAATATTTTTTGGGGGAACAAATTGCCCTTTTTTGTGCAGGTGAGAGTGGGATGTTGGGGAGGGATAGTAGTTGTATTTGGGGTGGTAGGTTGGGTAGGTTAACAGACAAGACAGACAAGACTCATACAGGGGTGGTGTATGACACATGTGGGGGTAAACACCTTGATGGGGTGGGGTGTTGGAAAATCAAAAGCCCATGAGTCCCCTCGTGGAAACAGTGGGACTGAGATCCCCACTCATGGGCAGTCATCACTGCACCTTCACAGCCCCGAAGGTGGCTGTGCGGGGGCTGAGTCAGAGAGCCAGGCCGACCCTCTAGTCACAGCATGCGACCCTTGAGCTGGTGTAGCAGATCTCCGACGTCCTTGCGGAGCTCGCTATGCACCACTACCCAGACCTGGCAATGGGTGACAGGTTCCTGTCCACGCCCACTCCCACGGGGGGGTGAGCCCCATCCCCTGAGGCAGTTCCACCCGAAGGTGGTGTAGGGCCAACAGACAAGGAAGTCCCAGGTTATGCCCCGAGATGTGCTGGTGCCCGGTGTCACGGCCAGCCGAGGTGAGACAAGTGGGTCCACCAGGACCGGCCTTCCCAAACATGCTATGGTATTACTACACTACCCTATTGTCTTAGTTTGGACAGTGATATGGCTGTCAACAACTATATACATGGACTGGTTTTACCTGCAGTATACACCTCTTACCTGGTATACCTGTGGAGGAATTGTTTGTTAACACTAACTGTTTCTACACATATTCCCAGATTCCAGGTTGATGTTAGGTACATACCGGTCCATCTCTTTTTGCACAGACTTTGGCCATGTCTTGACCACATGCAGGTGAACCTGGGCATATGTAGACTATTGCCCTCTTCATCCTTATTATTCAGAGCAGCTACAACATTCGCAATGCCATACAATACCAAAGTAAACAGTACCAGTACAGGGTATCATTCTTTTATTTCTGGGCAAAGTGTTCGTATCTGACAGAACTGTGGGAGCAATGTTTGTTAGCACTACCTGAATGTTGCCACACAAATTACCAGATTCCACATTACTATTATGCACATACATCTCACTCTGTTACTGTACACACTCTGGTCACAGCTTGACAACATGGGGGTGTAGATGGGACATACCTGGCTTATTATTCTCATAACAGTTTGGGGAATTGCTAGAGTAACAGGTTTGTTCATATAGATGTGTGACAATCAGTTGTATTTCTTGATTGCTGCCTATACGTCTGGGATCATCCCACTGATTTCCTAGGGGGAAAGAGTGACAGGCAGCAGATATGGGCCAATTTACTTGACATTCTGGACATATCCATACAGTTGTGGGGTATGATACTGTATGCAGACTACTATCACTCTCTGGATTCAAACCATGGCTGTGTGGGCTAAAAATACAGCAGTTCACATCACAGTTACATGTGCTATTTGGATTTTGTTGTCTGTCTTTGAACTGTTTTCTGTCTATGTCTCTCTCAGTTGTGCTAAATGACCTCTGGGGATTACACCAGTCATATACAGACATTCCTACACATTTTATTTAAGTTGCACAGTGTAGGTAACAGTGCTTAATACAGCAGTACTATTAAGTGATTGCAAATCTACATTACCATATGATACCAGAGTAAACACATGCAGTCCAGCAGTTAGACCTTTATTGTCAGGCTATTATGGTTTTATTTACATACAACCTATATGAGACTTTTCCTGCTATATTCTCTGGTGTATGCAGTACTTGCCTTAAACAATACAGGTTTTATACTGGCAATTTACTTACTAATACTTTTAGACTTATTTCCTATGACAGTACATGCAAGAGTATTACTAACCTACCTCATGTCTCAATCTCTCCAAGCGATATCCATGGTCCTCCTCGTTTGCGGCCCGCTCACTTCCCACTGTGAAGGACCTAAGAGGAATATTTAGCCATACTTATCCATAATATACATGAGCTGGCAATTATTAAACAGATAGTGGAGTGATACTTACACACAGCTGGGACCTCCCCTGCCGCCCTAGCCTCTTAGAACCACTGATCCAAGAGATCCTCCTTCCGCCACTTCAGGTCGGCATAGTGATGTCTGACCTGCTCACCAGTTCTGGGTATGCCAGTGGCACTGGTGTGGTCACAGGTGATACGGTCCCAGGCTTCTGCTTTATATGGGGAACCCTGGTACTGGCCCTGCAGCAGTTTCTGCTCATGGTCTTTGACAAAGATTCCTGCCATGACCCTGGACTCCTGGATGCCCCAGCACTGTGCCCAAAAGTGCACTCCCTCTCCCACTCCTGACATGCTGCCTGCAAGGGGAAGCTACAACCAGTTCTGAGATACATTCCCACCTGTTGGGTTTAAGTAGGGCCAGTTTTCTGCAATTTTCCATGACTGGATGGTTTTGAAAATGCTAAGCTATGGGCAAACCTGCTTACCTAAGGTTGGCATTGTTTAAAGGGATATACCACTGGGCAAATTGAGTTAGCTGGCCTACACTTTGCTTACACCTACTAAGCTGGCCTGTACAATGCTTAACATTGCTTAATATTTACTTTGCATTATATTTGCTTTTTGGCATTGATTTATTATTCATTACATATGTGTCTGGTATCCATGATTCATGTGTGCATACACTGTATGGGGTCCTTGTGTTTAACAGGGGATTTCAACACTCTATTACACTTACACCTCACATCTGGGCTTACTCCAGTTCACATATTTTGTTATGTAGTAGGTTATAGAACATATGACTGTATACTGATTCCTTTCACATGTTCAGTTTGATTTTACTATAGTGAAAATTTGTTTGGTGATACCTCAATCGTATGTACTGCTGTGATGGCTTGGTGGTTAATGACTGCGACTATAGTGTATAGGGTTCTGGATTCAAGACCTGCAAGGCTGTTCATTTTGTTGCTGGGCAGGACAGTGGCTGTTGGATACAGAGTGATTAAGGCACTTTTAAGCACTTGTAAGTGGGTTTGTATGGGTTTGCGTGAGGGTAAGCACTGCCAACCTTTGGTTAAATATGCTTACAGAGAGTTAGCTTCAAAATTGCTTAACCTGTGTGCGCATTGCTTACCCCCATGCAAATGGGCTTAAACTCACTTACTGGTGCTTACATTTGCTTACTGCCATTTACTACTGCTTAATGCTGCTTACACTTGCGTACTAGTGCTTACTCCCGCTTACCACTGCAGTAATTTAGACAGTAATGTCTAATGGTTCTTTGGAAGGTGATGGATTTGGAAGCTGTATGGAGTTATCATTCATTACACATTTTACCTTCCATTTGTATCCCTGATTTCAGTGTACACATATTGTATGGGGCACATATGATTATCTGTGGACTATGCAACATTATGACACTGACACCTCACATCTGCATTTAATGCAGTACTCCAGTTCACAAATATATGTTATTTAGTAGGTTATGCAACTAAAAACATTGGTCATGACATGATTTGACATGGAAAATGGAATGTGCTGTAGTGGGACTCGAACCAGGAATGACTGCTCATAAGGTGAATGCTCTGCCCACCACACTATTGCTATACTGCTGCATTTGCATATATCTTGCTTTTTATCCTCTTCTGCCTTTTGAGCTGCATTAACCATAGCTAAGCGATGGGCAAACCCACGCACCTGCGGTTAAATTTAATCTGTTTCATAAAAAAAGTATCTTTATATTTTTTGTATTAACTATTGCTCTTGAACATGTGGGGGATGTTGCTGGGGTATGCATACACCTATGAGCAGTCTTGTTTATTCTTTTAGGGATTTCTGCTGTTCTTCATTGCAGGGTCATGTATATTCTGATAGCTCTGCTCTCAAACATGCCCTCTGCACTGTTACACACTCAGTGTAAGATTAGGAGCTCAGGCAGCGTGCCTTCATTAATATGCATGGTGTGCTGCCATCCTGCTCCTAAACGTCCACTTCCATGCAGGACTAAGCTAGTCCTCCATGGAAGAATAGTAAATCTGGGGGTAAGTCTATACAGTGTGGATCACCATGTTTAGCAAATGTGCTTCACACACACATGATCATCATTGTAGTTTATGTACTGGCTATCATAGAAGTACATTACATTACATTTATTGTATTTATCCATTTCCTGTGCTTGCACCATGTAAATACTGATATAAAATATATATATATATATATTGACTAAACAACATTAAAAATAGATGTTAGTACATATGAAAAAGTTTTACACAAGTCTAGATTTGCACTTTTGCACCAATGAACCTATAAACACAGTAAGGGTGTCTTATACCTCTTTGCCACAGAAAGACCTTTGCAGCAATAATGAAATTCATTGTGCATACAAGGATGTCCCAAATCATCGATACTATTAACAAGACATATGAAACTTGTACACTTCTGATTTGTTTGTACATGTGTTAATTTCAGAAGTAGTGTAATGAGTGATCACCCAACCATGTATGACTGTTTGCATACATACAGGTCTGTCCTAGCTTTCAATGGTGCTCATGCTTCTCTTATCTGAGCAGTAATCTGAGGTATGCAGGCTGTAAGGTATTGTGTATCATTGTCCTTAAAATATATGAGACTATTAAATGGCAATAATATACAGTTTTCATGGCAATAATATACACCTTTCAACAAATGCAGGGGAGTTTGGATATTACTGAACAGAAACTGAAAAATGTGTGCTGCTTGCTTACATTTAAAACCTTGATACAATTACTTGTGCACTTTGTAAGTATAGCATGACAGAGACACCCAAAGGAGGGAAGGGACTCTGAACTGCTATTGTGTTTTCCTTCTCCCTAGCAGTAATAATTCACAGTTGCAATCTGTTAGCAACAAACACTGAGAGTGCCTGTACTATGTTTACATGTGCTACACAGATTCAAGAATTTGGAATTCAGCAATTCTAATGAGTTCACACCTCCTTTGCATATTCACCATACTCACAGACCTGAATTTACACTGTAAAAAGGGAACCGTGTAGCTAGGGAACCTAAAGGTGAGGAGAGTTGTGTATGTAGATAACACAGAAGAAGACTGGTATTACTATGGATTCATTTAAGACTACTGAGCTTGATAAGGTATGATTGCATTTTTCAGTTATGTACTGGATTTGCTTACATGTTAGGAGGAATAACACACACACACACACACACACACACACACACACACACACACACACACACACACACACACACATATATATATATATATATATATATATATATATATATATATATATTTATTATTATTATTTTTTTTTCTGATGGCATAGGCATTTTTGTCAGGACATTTTACTTTCTTAGATGTGCAGCCTTATTAACTTTCACCACCAGTCTTACTGTTACAATTCTCTTTATATTCTTCTATGTTTTTTTCAGTAAAATGTAAATGTCGTATATTGTGAATGATACAGTGGTGTTAGCCTTCTAGAATGGCCCATAGAAACCTCTAGTGGAGTGCTGGCCACAGGTAGAAGTGACTGGCAATTGCATAAAAAATAATGTTCTGTGGTAAATGTGTACCTGTTTTCGGGATAGTTTGTTTGAAAGCACTTATAACAATTCACTGATGTTTTATTCCTTGTTTGGTATAGAAATGTCATGTGCCTATTGTTTTTTTGAAGGAGGGGGCAGCCAAGTTCCATTTCTGTGTTGGCACATCCAAAAAGTTTTTACAGAGATCTGCTTTGCTGTTGTTATTCCTTATTTTGGATCAAACCTTGGTTTGTGTGTGACTGTGATATGTTACAAACACATAACCCTTTCTTATCCTTGAATAAATGACGTTTTTTTTCTCCAGTGGGTAATATTGAAAAAAAACTAATAATATATATTATATCTAAGCATGGCTTTTATTTATGTGATATTTATGAATGAATAGTATCCTTCTTTTATGTTTTATGTCACCTAAGATTATGCCACCCAAGTGTTCCAGTCCCAGCAAACCTCTTTCAGTGACTCAAAGAACAATATGATTGTCCAAGCCTTTCATCAATATAGTGCCTTTCTGCTTAAGAGAGGATGTGGGGATATGTCTGGAAGAATGCATATTTGGAACCAGATAGTGAACTACATAAATGTTGGTGGGGATGCAGCAGGACATATGATCAGGTGCGTCATAGGGCCACTGACATGATTTCATCTGCCCAGAGGAGGGGCAGCTGCAGTGGTCGATGGACAGATGGTTACCATAGACCCTGTTACAGAGTGGCCACTGGTACCGAATGAAGAGTTTCTGTCCACTGTCAGGGATCCAGAGAGCTCAGTGAAAAGGGCACAACAGGATGTGACAGATGGTGCTTCTGTTTTAAGGATGGCAAGTATATTCCAGGTAAGCTTACAAATCGCAACGTTTCAATATTTTTTGCATAGTAAAATAATGAAAGCAATAGTTAAGTTGGATCAGTAATTTTTGGGAGAGGTAACTATTTTTACATTGATGCAGTTAACAAAACATGCTGGTTCATTACACATGGGCTTGGGGTGGACATATCATTCAAGTTTCAGTTAAATGCATTGTTAATGGACATATAAAGGCCACAACCCCCCGTCCCCATGTGTTATTGTTATTGTGATGACAGTGCCTTTATATTTTACTTAACGTCTTCCAGAACCATCCTCCACAGCAAGTGTGGAGTCATCTGCACATGGTAAGTCAAGCATTTTTATTACAGTACTGATGAGCAGTTCACAGACATATACATTTATCCATGTGTGTGAGGTGGGTGTAAGGTCTGTGTGTGTATTGCTGTGCCATCTGTGATAGTGGCACCAGTGTTACTTTATTAGCATATATTAAACTGTAGTAATGTAACTATTGATTTCTTTTCTGTGTTTGTTACTTATTATTACAGATGATACTGACAATGGAACGGTAGAACTCTTACCACCTGATGTCAAAGTATCAGCAGAATCTGCTGATGATGGTGGGCAAACACAGGCACAGTTGGGGGGGTGCAGAGGTTGAATCTGACAATAAGGTTGATATTCAGCCAGCCTCTGTAATAGGTCCATAAGTTCATAGGTAATAGGCTATCGGCCCAAGGGCCTACGTAAGCCTAGCCGACAAGGTTCCCTGGCATACGCCACCCAAGAAAGTTATTTTCCTGTGCCACTGTCGAGCAGAGACACAGAAGTGATCTCCAGGGTGTATTTCCTATTTCACATCCACTCATCAAGATTTTTCTTGAAAAGAGTGCTAATGAAGAACTTTGCTTGACATAGATGGGTAGCCTGTTCCAGAGTATGGAAAGTCTCTGGGACAGGAATCTATCTCTCCAGCATGTCCTGTTTATTATGGTGACAAGGTTTAGGTCCCTAGAGCATGTAGCTTGGAGGTATTGGGATTTCTTTAGGTGTAGCATGTCCAACAGCTCTGGGTTTGACATAGCTTTATATGTTAGGCAGAGATCACCTCAGAGTAGGCAATATGCTACAGAGTAAAGCTAGAGAGTTTTGAGATGGTCAGTATAGGGAATTTGTTTGAGGCCAGTAATCCTCTTTGTGAGGTACTTCTGTGGTCTTTCCAGCTGCTGCAGATGTCTTGTGAGGTACATTCCAAAAGGGGCGTTGTACTCTATAATGGGTCTAATGAGTGTTGAGTAGAGGGGAACAATGACCTCTTTTTTCTTGGATGAGAAACCTTTTATGATGAGGTGTGCCACGTAGAAGGACTTCCTGACTGCTGTGGCGATGTGACTATCAAAGGAGAGACTACTGTTCATCTGGGTCCCAAGATCTCTTATCACACATTCAGTGTTAAGTAGATTGCTGCCTATGTGGTAGTTTATGGGTACAGAGTTTTTAGCAAAGGGGATGACACTGCACTTTTTGGCATTGAGCTTGAGGCCATGGCTCTGACACCAGGCATCTGACTCAGCAAGGCCCTTTTGTAGGATGTCCACATCATTTGGAGACTTGACTATGTCTCCTACTTTGCAGTCATCTCCGAACTTCATTAGCCAGAGGCCTTCTGTGTTAGCCTTTACTTCAGAGAAGTAGACACCAAACAGGGGTGGTCCCAGGACTGAATCCTGTGGTACTCCACTTGTCATTGGTTTGAAGTCAGATTTGGAGTCTGCAACTTTTACAGTGTGAGTTCTGTCAGTGAGCCAGTTGGCAACCCATCTTGTGACGTAGGGATTTATACCTAGTTTAATGAGTTTAGCTATAATTCCAGAATGGGGGATGGTGTCGAAAGCCTTGGTGAGGTCAAGATAGGCTGTGTGAACCACCTTACCCTCATCTACAGCTTTGGTGACTGCTTCAAATAAGTTGATCAGGTTCAGGAGACATGATCTGCCTTTCGCAAACCCGAACTGGGTGGGATCCAGAGTTTGGAGGTTACTAATATCTTTGTTTATGAGTTCCATGATGATACATTCCATGGTCTTGCAGACCAGGCTTGTCAGGCTAATAGGGCGATAGATCCCGGGATAATTTCATCGACACAGCCAGTAGGCCTATGCAAACCAATTCCAGTGAGTCCTCAGATATTAGACAGGTGGAGGATGACACAGAGTGTGGTTACAAGGGCATCAGTGCCTGCTGACTCTGGCCATAGCCAAAGTATGGGTGAAATACCATGCAGGAGGGTTCTTAGGGGCTCAGAGGAGGCCTGCTCTCCATCCTCCATGTGATCCTGGTGTGTATTTCCGTGCCACTTGACGTATGCTTAGGGTCATCATGGAGATGCAGGCACATTCTAATAGGGACTCCGAGGAAATGGTTAAGGTTGTATATGTGGCAGAAGTTGACAGGCCTCCACTGTGCTGCTGATTCAATGGATTGGATGAATGACACATTGGAATGGGCAGTGTTTGTGATGGAATGTCTGCTGAGAGGGGGACTGCATCCACATTGGTGTAAGTCGGCCATGTGGGCATAGGTCAGCCACATCATCTGATGTTAGCTGATGTGGCTGTGCCCAATTGAGCTCCTGTAGTAGCACTACATCCACTGCTCAGTCAGTATTTGAGGTGTTCACACCCAGACATGGCAGGACATGGGGTCAAGGTTCTGGGCATACTCATGAGGAGACCTCATCCAACAGACATCAGTCACATATCAGGTAGCAGCAGTGCATATGACTGTGGATGTGGTTGTGCCATTGCAATTCCTGGTAGAGCCAATTTTCAGGTCAGTAATGATGACGATGAACTACCACCTCTACCATTTACGGCTCACACCTGGACAACAGCTAGCACAGAGCTTGGCTGTGTTCTTG
This sequence comes from Protopterus annectens, assembly GCF_019279795.1. NCBI lineage: Eukaryota > Metazoa > Chordata > Ceratodontiformes > Protopteridae > Protopterus > Protopterus annectens. The sequence continues at coordinate 1,545,405,110 of NC_056728.1, forward strand.
CAGAGACTTGTGCACCAATTTCATCTGGAGTGCCCATATAGGCACACACACATAAGAGTTACATGGGTCAGTTGTGAGGCTTAAAGCTCATTCCATTTTACTGGCCATTTGATACTTTATCCAAATGTCTGCCTGTTTCTCTTTCTTACTCATACAAACTCACTATCTTTTGTGTCAGTCTAGGCCTCCTGCCCCCCCCCCCACACACACACACACACACAAGACCCTGTGCAGATGATGTGACATATCCTTGTTTTCTATCTTTTGGATTCAGGGATACACAAGTCTTTTTGCAAACATTAAGTAATAAAAAAGGGAACATTTTCAAACAGGCTGACAAAGGTAATAAGCTAGTTATGCTACATCATGATCAATACCTGAGGATGTGTTACGAACATTTACATGATGTTAATACATAGTGTATAGCTTGCGTTGAAGATTATAGAAAATCTATTCAAAATTATGAAGAGTTGTTATTAAAATGAAATAGGTTAGGATATTTCACAGATAATGATGTAAATAAAAAATTTAGTGTAGAAGGATGTGAGGTGGTGTTCTTTTACTGCCTTCCCAAGATACATACATTTTTTTTGAACCCTCCAGGAAGACCCATAGTATCAGCATGTCAGTATTTTTTTAACAAATGGGTATCTTTCTACATAAGTATTTATTGGATGTGGATAAAAAACAAGTATTGTATATTAAAGATGCTTTTGATTTTTTGAATAAAATAAAAACAATTCAGTGGAAGGAAGGCATGTTTTGGCTGATGATAGACGTTAAGAGTCTATACACCAGCATTGAGCATAACTATGGGATTGAGGCTTTATGGTTCGCCTTGGGCGACAGCCCTGTAGCGATATATATTATTGAATTAGTGGAGTTCAGTTAAAAAAATAATTATTTTGAATTCAATGGCACTTTGTACCATCTAAAACGAGGCACTGCAATGGGTACCTCATTTGCACCCATGTATGCTAATATCATGATGGTATTTTTTGAGCATGAATGTGTATATAAGAGACGATTCTTTAATGAACATGTCTAACAATACTATAGATATATAGAAGATCTTATATTCATTTGTCAAGGCGGACATGAAGAGGCCAGAGAGTTCATGAGTGAACTGAATGACAATAGGTTTGGTTTGTAATTTGAGACCTCAGCTTGTGGTTCACAGGTGGTCTTTCTGGATGTATGTTTAGTAGGTAACATTAAGGAAGGCATAATTACGAAAGTGCATACAAAATATGGAAATTTTAATCATTTTTTGCATGGCTCAAGTTTCCATCCACCACATATTATGAAATCTCTTCTGTTTGGGAAATTTATAAGAGTCAAACGGTTATGTAACAATGATATTATTTTGGAAGAGGAATATGCTAAAACAGTAAAAATGTCTATTTCTAGGGGATATGAGGAGAAGGAAGTAAAACGTTCCCTATGTAAGATGAAGAAGGAAAGTGTTAAGCAAATTAAATATAATTGTAGTAATATTGTTACTAATACAGAAGAAGAGAAAAAGATGCAAATGGTAACTGTGATTTATTGAATGACAAGATGGTAGAAATTGTAAAAGAGAATTGGAAATATCTCTTAAATTTAAAGATTTTTTTGAGTTATGTAAGACCCCTATTTTTTTCATTTAAGAGGGGAAGAAGTATTAGAGACATACTTGTGCACAGCAAATATAAAGCTCCATGTCAGGATATATGTAAAGTGCCTATTTTAAAGGGTACACACCCTTGCGGAAGATGTAGTTCATATAAATATGTGGTTCAGACTTTTGAATATATTAATAGTTGTAAATTTGATGTATTAGTTAATTTTGGTTGCAATACGGAATGTGTTGTTTATTTTTTTGCAGCGTCCATGGAATATGTTTTATGTGGGAGAAAGTAAGAGGGCTTTCAAGCTCCATTTGCAAGAGCATATTAGAGATATTAAGAACCAGACACTTGAAAGCCCTCTAGCACAACACTTTTTACAGTACTATAGTGGTTACCCTGCAGGTCTGCAGGGCACTATTTTAGAAAAAATAGAAAAATGCAAAGGATTTTCTGATGTTAAAAATAAACTTTTATATAAAGAATGTCTTTTTATTTTAAAATATGGTACATTAACCCCTGCTGGAATCAATATGTCTTATAATTGAAAAGTTATATTATAATGAATCCAGACAACAGCGGATGCTGGTGTAAAACGGCCCAATTCCGAATCTGAAAACGGTATGCACCAACAGTTTTTTGTAATGTGAAAGGAAACCCTTCACTGAATCCACTCTTCAAACACCAAAACTTTCAAAAATCACCTAACATTAGCAATGTGGAGCAACAAATCCTTTAATCACAGTGAGCGCTTTCGCCATGTGGCTTCTTCAGACTGTATAACAATGATAAAAATTCAAACAGCTGTCTTTATAACATAACCCACCCTCCCATTGGTTAAAAAAGTCATTACACAGAGGCAATTAACAAGAAGTAAAAACAGTCCATCTCGTGCAGAATGCATTCTAAACAATGCGAACTGCTTCGTTACACACAAGAAGTGTTTACTAAAAAACTAAAGTGCACATTGCTCCATGTATTATAGTAGACATAAATGAATGTAAAAGTACAAAAATACAAAAATTAAACATTCATAAAAAACATTTCATGGTCCTTGTAATATAAATGATAGAAACACAGGCACACATTGTTGTAGGACAATTCCATATAAAAGACATATACACATTTTGCTGTTCTATGCTGAAACGCTTAGCAGGTGAATAAAAATCGAGCCTACACTTACTGCTATGAAGGTATCGATCAGCACTTTTTAAAATGGTACATCAAACAACGCTCCTTCTTACACTGCATCACTAGACTGCTACACTATCAAGCGACAGGACCACAGTGCTCATGAATGTGTCGTCATCATTAACTTAAAGGGGACGACGATCAGGAGGCAGATGGTTGATTATCAAAATGTATAGTGGATAATTCCACATCTGACAGGGAATATACAACGTGTATTAAAATTCACTACTCCTGCTAAAAAACACCAAGTTAGACAAACCAAACCAGAAACTAAAAATAAAAATAATAATAGTAATAATAAAACAAAACTCACATATTCTAAATACAAGTGTATCTAAAACATTGCAGGCATTAACATCGCCTAAACCTACTACGACCTCGCACATGGAACCTAAACATGTCCTAAACAAAACGGGCATGTCAAAAAGATATCGATCGCCATGAAACCAAAAACCTGAACTATCAAGGCGATAAGTCCGAAAAGTGCTGTTACCCAATAGGCTACACGCTTAAGCGCTAATGAAATGGAGCTAGATCACGGATCTACTTATGAACAGAATGTTTGAATGTCACTCCAAGTGAGAACACAAACTAAACCTCAAATGGCCCTAGATAAAGAATAAACCATGAGAAAATAAAAGGAGAGAGAGAGAGGGGGGGGGGAAAAGGGAGAGAAAGGGAGAGAGAAATGGAGAGGGAGGGAGACAAAGAAAAATATTAAGTGTGAATAAAATAAATGAAATGGAATGTCTACAAGTAGAAGGAATGGAAAATGGACATAATAGACAGACAAAGGTGAAAACCAAAAGGGAAGAGAAATGCATATACCCAATAATAACAAAAAATGAAAAAAATGAAGACTCTATGTGTGTATATTTCTAACATACAGTTATGTATAAACCAATTCGACCTACTGGCATCTTATTAAGAGGGGTAACATATGAACTCTAGTGTTTTGGTACATGCAGTTTCCTTTTCCTAAGGAAAGGCCTAACCTGTACTTTATCATTCAGGCCTGGGTAATGCTCTGCCCTCAGCCTTATGATCCATTTCATCTCATTCTCAAGGGTGAAATTGACGATATCTCCACCTCTCTTATTCAGTTCAATCTTCTGAATGACATAAAATTTAAAGGAGTGACTAGTCCCTCTCTCCTTATGATGTTTTGCCAAAGCATTCACCACTGAAGCTGTCCTAATGTGGTAGATGTGTTCCCTAATGCGTTCTCTAAATGACCTGTTGGCTTTGCCAACATAGAACGCTTGACATGCTTCACAAGTTGCCATATACACAATATTTGAACTTTCACATGAAGTCTTAGTGTGAAAACTAAAACTTTGCTGAGTGGTGGGATGAATAAAACTTACTGTCTCATTGATAAATATACACTGATTACATTTGCCACAGGGTGTTGTGTTCGTCAACTGTGTGTTATGTCTCTCTGTACCTAAGTTGTTCCTGGGTTTACACAGTAACCTCTTTAAATTAGGTTGATTTTTATATGTAATGCTTGGACATGACCCCACTATATCCTTTATATCAGGGTCTAGCAACAATAAATCCCAATGTTTCCCCATAATTCGTTTCAGATCCATTGAATCTTTAGTAAAGAACATAGAGGCTCTACTCTTATTTGGATCTGGAAAACTGTTCATTACTGAAGCTGGTAAGGGTTCCGAGTAGTAGGGTTTTGCCCTGGTGTTTCTAAGGCTTTCAACATTCACAGCAGTACATTCAAAAGTGCTCTCATTGTAACCCCTTTTCATGAATCTTGCCTTCAAACCTTTTAGTTCATCTACATAACCTTCATTGATGAGGTTCAACCTAGAGGCCCTCATTATCTGGCCTTTCATAACATTATCGAACACATACTTAGGATGCATACTATCTCTATGTAGAATAGTGTTCCTAAAACATAACTTCCTATGTATTAGGTGTTAAGCAACCCATTACTGAGTCTATTAATACTCATCCAAAAATGAAATATGGTCCACTGAGTAATTTAAGGTAAATCTAAGAAAGCCAGTGGAACTATTCATACATTCAACAAAATTCAACAATGTCTCTCTGTCACTCCTCCAAATGAAAGGGTCATCAACAAACCTACGGTAAAACCAACATGTTCCTGAAACTGTCGGTGTTAAAAAGAATGTCTCAACATGAGGAACAGCACTTTTAACATTGAAAGACCAATGATATTGAAGCCTGAAATCAAATTCCCGCGGCTTCACCGAATACACGCAAATTCACCGATGGACTGCTGTTTTAGAATTGTGATGCGTTCCATCGGTTTCTCGGTATGTTAGCAACGCAATGTACATTACGCGTTACGCAGGCATTATCTGGCATGTCGGCCTGTAATGACGAACCAAAAGATGGCGTGATGTTACTGAACTTACCGGCTTCGGCGGGCATCCCGTGTGAGGCGGAAACCTCCGGAATTTAGTAGTTCAGCGAGGCTGTGCAGGGTTATGGCGCTGACAGTGAAGTCCAGCGCAAATCAACCTGATAAAGGATTTTCATAAAGCCAGGGTACTGGTAACGGGCTGCGCATGGCAATCTGTCGGTATATTATCAATGAGTTTGAAATGAACATTATCCACACCTGCTCAACGTGGTCGAAAAGTATATAATGCTTTGGCAAAACATGTGATGCAGAAAGGGACTGAACATCAATTTAAATTTGGTATTTTAGAAATAGTCCAATATAATCCGAGAGGGGGTAATGCAAAAAACTTTTTATTGTATAGGGAATGTTACTGGCAGATTCTAACGGATGCCACTACCCCTCCAGGACTTAATGACAGTATTTCAGTAAAAAGTATTTTGGAATACTGTCAATAGAGTAGAATTTATAGTGTCATTATTGCATATGGTTATATTAATTCCATAGCAACATTAATTTCATAGCAACATTTTTAGGATGAATGGAGTATTTGATTGTACTTAGTAGTGTTTTTAAAGAATTGTTTTTAAGAACTGTGTGTATGTCACTTTAAGTGAAGGCATTTATGTGAAAAGGCGCCAAAATGTAACATTATTTAAATGAAAGAAAAATTTTTTAAAACTGTTCTGATGAAGCCTACAGCTTAGTAGGTGAAAGCGCTTAACGTGGAGACTGTAATAAAACTGTGGATTTTACATCAAACGTCCGACCTGGTTTGTTTAACAATTTCAGTAAGATAAGTTTCTAGCTGTGCATCTTTGGCGTTTGGGTGAGCAGTCACATACGCTGACATTGGTATTTCTTGGTTTAGACTGCTTTGTGTTACTATAATACAGAAGAAGAGAAAAAGATGCAGATGGTAACTGTGATTTATTGAATGACAAGATGGTGGAAATTGTAAAAGAGAATTGGAAGAAGTTTGCGCATGGCAGATGAAAGCGCTTAACTAGTGTTTGGTTTACATATTTTTTCAAGGGTATTGTGCAATAAAGAAGTACTTTTTTACGTTGGTGGATTCTGTGGTGGATTCAATTGCTATTTCCAGGCTTGCTGTTCTAGCTATGTTCCTTACATTGATTCCTGTTCGTGTGCCGGTTTTGGGTTTCTTAGAATTGGAAATATCTCTTTAAATTTAAAGATTTTTTGAGTTATGTAAGACCCCTATCTTTTCATTTAAGAGGGGAAGAAGTATTAGAGACATACTTGTGCACAGCAAATATAAAGCTCCATGTCAGGATATATGTAAAGTGCCTATTTTAAAGGGTACACACCCTTGTGGAAGATGTATTTCATATAAATATGTGGTTCAGACTTTTGAATATATTAATAGTTGTAAATTTGATGTATTAATTAATTTTGGTTGCAATACGGAATGTGTTGTTTATTTTTTTGCAGCGTCCATGCAATATGTTTTATGTGGGAGAAAGTAAGAGGACTTTCAAGCTCCATTTGCAAGAGCATATTAGAGATATTAAGAACCAGAGACTTGAAAGCCCTCTAGCACAACACTTTTCACAGTACTATAGTGGTTACCCTACAGGTCTGCAGGGCACTATTATAGAAAAAATAGAAAAATGCAAAGGATTTTCTGATGTTAAAAATAAACTTTTATATAAAGAATGTCTTTTTATTTTAAAATATGGTACATTAACCCCTGCTGGAATCAATATGTCTTATAATTGAAAAGTTTTATTATAATGAATGACTAATTGAGTATTTAATTATTTGATGTTATAATTGTGTAATTGTTCAAGTGTTGCTTTAAAGTATATAAGGTGTGTTTTATTAAGAATGTTTTACTCCGTTGAAGGGATTGTGTGCCGAGGTGCTAGAGGATATTAAATTGTTTTGTTGTCACTGGATTGTCGTATTTGCCTTTTCTATTTGGTGCTGTCTTTGGTGGTGTTTTTGATACATAGGTTCATAGGTTCATAGGTTCATACTAGGCTATCTGCCCTAGGGCATTTATAAGCCTAGCCAGAGTATGTTTGACTTTCGCCACCCATTTTAAATTAATTTTGTTATGCCCTTTTTTGAGGTTAGTATACTGTGCCTCTGTCTAACAGTGACACAGAAGTGATACCCAGGGCAAACCTACGATCTCCCATCCACTCATCAAGATTCCTCTTGAAAAGAGCCAATGAGGGACTCTGCCTAACCTGGACTGGGATTTTATTCCAGAGTGAAGAGAGCCTCTGGGTTATGAATCTGTCCCTCCAGCATGTCTTATTTATTTCAGTGCTGAGGTTCAAGTCTCTCGAGTGCGTAGCTCGATGGGATTTGGATTTTCTGAGGTGCAGCATGTCCATTAATTCTGGGTTGGACATGGCTTTATACGTCAGGCAGAGATCGCCTCTGAGCAGGCGGTATGCCACTGAGTAGAGCTGGAGTTTCTTTAACCGGGGAGCATATGGCATCTGTTTGAGCCCTTTGATCCTCTTGGTGAGGTACTTTTGGGGTCTTTCCAGTTGCTGCAGGTGTCTGGTAAGGTACATCCCAAAAGGGGCATTGTACTCAATTATGGGCCTGATGAGGATGAGTAAAGAGGCATGATGACCTCCCCTGATCTAGATGTGAATCCCTTCATGATTAGGTGGGCTATATAAAATGTTTTTCTAACCACTTTGGCCACGTGGTTGTCAAATGAGAGATTGCTATCAACTTGGGTCCCCAGGTCCCTAATTACTTCTTCTGTACTTAATGGATTACCACCTATGTGGCAATTTGTGGGCACTTTGTTTTTGCCAAAGGGATGACTATACACTTTTTGGCATTTAGCTTGAGGCCATGGCTCTGGCACCAGTTGTCTGTTTCTATGATGCCCTTTTGGAGGATGCTTGTGTCAGCTGGAGAGTCGATTATGGCACCCAGTTTGCAGTCATCTGCGAACTTGGTCAGCCACAGTCCTTCCATGTTGGCCTGTACCTCCGAGAAATATATACCGAACAAGAGAGGTCCCAGAACTGAGCCTTGTGGGATGCCACTTGTAACTGGTTTGGAGTCTGACATGGCTTCAGCAATTCTAACCATGTGGGTTCTGTCCTTGAGCCAGTTTGCAACCCATCTAGTGACATAGGGTTTTATATTTAAGCAGGTGAGCTTATCTATAATGCCCGAGTGGGGTATTGTATCGAAGGCTTTTGCGAGGTCCAGGTAGGCTGTGTGGACCACCTTCTCCTCGTCAATGGCCTTGGTGACTGTTTCAAAGAAATCGACCAGGTTTAAGAGGCAGGATCTGCCCTTAACAAAGCCGAACTGGGTAGGATCCAGTGTCTGTAGGTCCCCAATATCTTTATTTATGAGGTCCATGATGATCCTTTCCATAGCTTTGCAGACCAAGCTAGTCAGGCTTATGGGGCGATAGTTTCCAGGATCCGTTGAGGCAACACCTTTGTGGAGAGGGAGCACTGTTGCTGTACGCCACTCTTTGGGTACATATCCTGTAGTAAGGCTAAGTTTGAACAGTGGTTTAATGTGAGGGTTCAGTTCTTCTTGGAGCTCGTGTAAGACACAGCCTGGGACACCGTCCGGTCCCATAGATGCTGTGTTTTCTGCTTTGGGGAGGGCAGCTTTCACCTGTGCATCTGTGATGTCAGGGAGGTTACATTCAGTTGAGATAGGCATTTGCTCCTTTGGGGGGAAGGGGGGGAGAAGTTTGTGCTGAATCTGTCTGCCAGGATGTTGGCTATGTCTGTAGGTTTGGTATATTTTGTACCATTATGCAACAATTCAGAGCATATCTGGGAGTTTCCGCCCATGTTTCTGACATAACTAAAGAAGGCCTTGTGATTATCTATAGTGTCTAGGGCAATTTTTCTTTCGAAACTGGCCTTTGATGATTTTATGAGGGATTGAAGTTTCTTGCTAATACTGATCAGAGATGCCTTCCCTTTTTGGGATTTTGCTCTGTCATGTAGTAGCTTCCTCCTTCTGTTGTATAGCTTATTTATGGCCCGGGTCCACCAGACCGGTCTCCTGTTTTTGGAGGAGTGGGATAGCATGATCCATGCATTCCTGCAGGTGCTCATAGAATGCATTTGTAAAGGATTCTGCGGATTGGGCTGTATTATCCCCTGGCCCAGGGGCTTTGAAGGATTCCACCCCAGTCTTGAGAAGTGCAAAGTTGGCTTTGGAGAAATTCTTTACAGTGATTTCCTTGGCTGGGGGTGGGGACGGGATATGGATGTCCAGGGAAATTTGTTTATGGTCTGATCTTACCAATGAGGGGTTTACCTCTGGTGTGGAACATAGAGTCCCCATGTTGGTGATGACCAGGTCCAATATGTTGTTCCCTCTTGTGGGAGTGGTGACCAGTTGTTCCATTGCGTTAGAATTTATAAATTCAAGGAACCGTTGGGCGACGGTGTTTGGGCTTGAGTAGTTTTCCCAGTCAATGTTTGGGTAGTTGAAGTCACCCAATAACATAGTGTTTGGAGAGACCTTCATATTCTACAGTGTTCTCAGGAATGCCAAGTGGGGTTCCTGTAGTAGGGAGGGTGTGCTGTAGCAGGCTACAAACTGAAAGGCAGTTTTTCCCGCTGTTAGTTGTGCATGGATGATTTCCGATGCTTCGTGCAGTGCCACTAACCTGGAGGTGTAGGTATCTTTGATGAATATAGATACTCCCCCTCCTTTTGTGCTTCAGTCCAAGTTTTGGGGCTGAAACGCATGGTATGAGTTATAACCTGGTAGTGCTGGGGTGCTCCCAGGAGCCTTGAACCACGTTTCTGTTACTGCACAGACATCGATTTTCTCCATACTGAGGAGAGTCACGAGTGCGTGCATCATGAGGTTTAGACTTCTGGCATTGAGTAGCATTACCTTTAGTTTTTTATCTTTGGGTTGTCTATGGAGGTGGGTTTGTCCTTCGAGCCTTGCCTAAAAAAGGCACTATGGGGATGGCAAGAGCCTTGGCCAGTATACGAAAGCCTAAGGGTGACAGGTGAAAGCCATCCCTAGCGAAGCAACGTGGCTTGTCGAGCATGTCATCCCAGGCTGATGGACACTGGATCCCCTTTGAATGACACCAATACTTTAGCCAATTGTTGAAACTGATCATTTTGTCTTTATACTGTGGCATCATTCTTGGTGAGGGCAAGATGCTACTCAAGGTCAGGGACATACCAGCCTGGGCTACATGGTCAGAGAGCTCCTCTATGTCTCTTTTCATGTAGTCCAGGGAGGTACATCTCAGGTCATTCACACCAGCATGGACAATGACAGAGTCATACTTGTACTTGCTTTGGCGTGACCTGAGTGCTTGCATTATGTGGCGGATCCTGGCACCCAACAGGCAGCTTACAGTGACCTTCTCCTTGTTTAGTCTGGTGAGTGGGACGTCAGTGTGCCAGACAATAGAGTCCCCTATAACAAGTGTATTTGGTGTGTTGTTTGGCCTTATGGGCTGTAACTGTGAGGTACAATGATTTTGTGAGATATGTGATTTGTGGGTATTGTTGAGGGGTGGCTGTTGCTTGGATATCTGCTTAGGAGGTCTTTGCTGCTTAGGCAGATTTTTATTTAGAGCCTCCGAGTATGTTTTTGTGTGTTTATGTGTTGGGTATGCAGATGCAATAGGTCTGTGTGAGACTGGATTTGTGGTGTGGGTGGTTACCTTTTCCTCCTGACTGACTGTGCCAGTCTTGGGTTGAGAGAGCTCTGTCTCCAGTTTGGCTGTGTAACTGCATCTCTCACATGTATTAGAGTTTGTTGGAAGGAGGAGAGGGTTGTCTGTATACATAAGGCAATTGTAACATTGCCTCAAAATTCCCAGATTCACCAGCTGGACTGGAGAGTAACCTTGAAACTGACCCTTGGACATACCAGATTAGTATAGGGAACTGTTTTTTTTACTGATCAGATTAGGGAAGGGAACTGATTTTTCACTTGATCAGGAAGGACCAATCGGGAGTCCAATACTTATGAGAAGTCAAGGAGGGTGTAGTGCTTTAGTTAGTTGGTGTTTCCTTATAAGAACTGAGCAAGTGCAGGGCTTTAGAAAGAGAATAGAGTAATTACTTTGAGAGTTTGAACAGTTCTAAGGGAAAAAGTGAAGAGCAGACTTTGTGGAGCCTGGAATAGTTTAAACCTGTTTAGGCGGCGCTGCCCGACGCTGCTCAGTCATAAAACCGCAAAAAGACAGTTGTAGGGTTTTAAGAGAGAGAGATCAAGGAGTTTAGAATTGACCCAAAATGGCCAATAAAACTACAGCTTCTAGGTAGTAACCACTCCTCCAGGGACAGGCAGGCTGTTCAGGGTTTACCACTCCCACTGGTGAAGACAGAGACTTCCCTTTAGCCCAAGCAAGCACTTGCCTTCTAGAAACTTCCAAACAGTTCAGAACAGTAAATCTGTAACTGAACTTTCTTAACTTTCAGAAAGTGGGAAAAAAGCAAGATTTTTTTTTCTTTTTGTTGTAGTTTAAAGGTAGCAAAGGTCTTTTGTCTGATGTTCAGCGTGCATAGCTGACTTAGTGCTTAGCATATCTGTTTTAGTGATGCTATTTTGCAAATTGCAATGCTTTCTTACTGATTTTTATAATGGGTTAATTCCTTCCAAACTCTTACACAAACAAACCTGGACAAAGCCATAAATAAAAGTGTGACAAAGGCCCAACAATTGGGAAAGTTTTTAAACATTGTGATCCTACAAACTTAGACAGTTGATGGAATAACAGGTTTTGCATTACTATTTTTGTGTTTGTTCTGAGGAATATGAAGTCTGAAAGTGAAATGTGTGTCATTATTTTTAAATTTCACTCTTTAATGATTTGCCATTACAAATATATGAGGCAAACTGTGGAGATTCGGTGAAAATCTATACATTTTACACATAAGACCATTTAGTTGACAGAGGACACATATTCACATAAGTCACTGCTATCACTTCTTGATGTAATTGCTGTAAAAATCACCCACCTTATACTTACTTTAACATTAGGCAGGGATGTGCCATTCATTTGCATTCTTAGACATTTATTTTTCTATCCAGGTTCAACATTTACCTTGGAAATTCAGCAGTTGCAAGAGTTTTAGTTCAGGGCTGACTCTGTCTGATGCTAGCAGTTCATAGCCATTACATGGGTAAGTAAAGATTGTGAGTATTGCCTGATATCAGTGTAACTGTATGTATGTGTGTAGGATGAAGGTTTTTAGCCCCTTAGGTGGTGAGTGTGTATGCCATCCAGTGCCTCTTAACCACTGCAAGGCCATATTGTGAAGGTCTATGTCTGCCTACACTCACAGTGACTGCTGGTTCCCTCTCTGACTCCTTACCTGTGTGTGGCTGTGGTGATCTTGCCAGTAGTGGTGAGATATGTGGCCCTTCCCTTGCTGTTCCTGCTGAAGTTGTTTTCTCAGGATAACATTGTAGAGCATGGCACAGATGGGGAATATTTCAGCAAATGAACAGAAATTGTACTGCAGGGCTCCTGCAGATGTGTCTAGGTACTAAACCACAGCTTCATCAACTTAATCACAGGCTCTGTAATATTTCTTGTTTGAGCATGTTCCTCGATATAGCATTCGTTGGTTGGAGTGTGTGTATTTCTGATGGGTGTTATCAGCCACAGTTCCAGTGTATAGCCTGCATCACCCAGTAAATGACCCTGTAAGATGTCACCCCTCGTAAACATCTCATACATTTTAGAGTTTTGCCAGATATGTGAGTCATGATAACTGCCTGGATTGCCAGCACACACATTCAGAATGATTTCCTTAGTTTCACACACAACATGGCAGTTAATGGAGTAGTAGCCTTTGCCATTTATGTACACTATTCCCTTTTCCTCAGGTGGAGCTTTAATTTCTATGTGTGTACAGTCTATGGCATCCAGGACTTCGTGGTAGTGTACTACAGGGGAAAACTCCTGCTTTGTTCTGGTTTTGTCCTCAGGTAACAGAGAAAGTATGTGTACTCGCTGGTATGTTGCAGCATAGCATTCAGGAACTGATGGAGGATCCTGGAAGTGGTACACATTCCTTAGTCTCCACTAGTATTGGTTCCCCTCAGTTTGCCATTGCTGTCAGTTGAGGATGACAGAGGTTGCTGAGTTCCTGTAGTGTGTCTCTCTCAACCTTGTAGCACTCTATAATTTGCACCTCATGCAGATTATGAAAAGTTAGATAGGGTTTAAAAACCCTTCTTCTTCTTGGAATGATCTATTAGCAGCAACAGCAGCACAACCATGGGCCTGCCACACACACATGAATAAGAGCAACAGCAACCCCTGATATTCTTTCTGTGTAGCCTAGTTTCCATGGCTGTATTCCAATAGGTTTTGGAATTCACAGGGAAAACCAGCACTGACTCTACACGGTTGCTTTATAGCTTGTTGAATAGCTCCTCCATCTTGGATTGGTTGATTAGCATGCAGTTCAGCTTCTTATGCTGTAATTAGCAAGCCATGAAGTTTACCATGTTTGTACAGCTCTACATGCCTTGTGGATCTACTTATTGAATAGAAAACTGTGCACTAACATGTGCACATTGTGCCATGATGTGCACACGGTTTTAGAAGACCATGTAGACTTTACTGAATCTGCATTATTGTGTTTATTAAGAAACAACAATGTGGCAGTACTATCATGTTAAATGCTGCAACACAACCAGTCCTAGCATTGTAAATGCTCCAGCATGGTCAAGATAATCATGCTAAATGCTGCAACATGGCCAAGTCTATTGTGTAAAGAAGCTTTTAACACTTAAGTGAACAAGCCATTTGTACACAGCAGCCCATGACCTGGAAGTGTACCTTTAAGGATGGGGATAGACAGGAAGGCAGAGCTCAAAGAATCTGCCCCATCCAGAAGAGATGCTAAAACCTGGCAGGAGAGCAATAAGGAAAAGAAGAAGTCTTGGGCTGCATGTTCATGACTCCAGGAGGATATAGCTGATGGTTAGGGAGCTCCTCTCAGTACAGTACTGGCTAGGTGAGCTCATTAAGGGCTTGCAAGAGTGTAAATGCACAGTTTATATAAAAAAGAAGAGAGAGAAGAGAAAGAAAAGGTCTGTTAGGGAAAATGGGTACAAGACAAGTGGGCCAATGGAGCCTTGTTTGCAGTAGCCATTGAGGGGCTATGATATTATGATAGTACAATTACTGCACTACATCTGTGGCACATATGTTTATATTAAAAATAAATAAATAAAGCGCAACTGGGGGGAGGGGGTTTTGGGCATGTACAGTTTCATGGGGTGTTGCTAGATTATGTGGACATATAGCTTGCCATGTTGTTGGTTATCAGTATATAGCAAGACGGTAAATTACAATGCTGTTCTTGGGCTTGGGTCAGTCAGGGCCACTGACTCTTTTACAAAATCAACTTCTGGCATTTTGGGAGCTGAAAAAAAAAGTGGTTCCAATATAACTCTCATATGAATATGGTAATTCTGTGATGTTGACTGTTGGTACTCACATTTCCTTGCACATTTAATATATATGCATGTGCTGTGAAATGATTTTATTTGTGAGTCTTTTGGCATACAGATTAATGAATGCTTATAAAAGGTGATAATTGCTTCTGATGGATTATATTAACTTCAAGCTGACGACTTCTAGATCATGTGTGCTTTGGACCCTGTGCTGGGTATGTCTTGGACTGTAAGAGGTCTATTTGAAAAGTAGACAATTGCACTAGTGCTAACAAGGAGGAGTAAGAAATGCAGTGAAACCAATAATATTCAATGGGTAAATGTTATAACACATATTTACTGTTTCCTTTGCATACTGTGATGAGTAACTGTTTACAAAAAGATGAGTGAACCATGCATTGGGGGATAGTAATCCTGGGAGGGGGGGCTATATTGCAGTCTCATAATTAAAGGTAAATGTATAGTGAGGTGCAATGGATTACCTTAGTACATTATAGGCTAATAACAGCATGATATAAACTACATTTGATTATGGGACCTCACTACCCCACCCGCAGGGGGAGGGGTCTATGGCTAATCATTGAAAAGACTAACCATCAATGGCACATCATCGAATGCAAAGCATCAAAACTCCATCCATTGAATGTGCACTTCAATGAACCTGTGAGACAGGGAAAGTAACTAGTTGGCCAGCACTTCCCTGTGTAACGTCTCCCCACAGTAGTGTGGTCTCAGAGTTGGTATATAATTATGGGGGTGTTGGGGTGTGGGGGGCAAAGCCCCCCATATGGGTGGGTTTAAAATACTGCCAC
The DNA here is from genome assembly GCF_019279795.1 of Protopterus annectens. Classification (NCBI taxonomy): domain Eukaryota; kingdom Metazoa; phylum Chordata; order Ceratodontiformes; family Protopteridae; genus Protopterus; species Protopterus annectens. The sequence goes on from NC_056728.1 coordinate 1,545,420,538, forward strand.
TTGTGAGGCAGGGAAGTGTTGGCCAACTAGTTACTTTACCCATCTCATAGGTTCGATGAAGTGCACATTCGATGGATGGAGTTTTGATGCTTTGCATTCAATGATGTGCCATTCGATGGCACACATTATTTGGGAAAGGTGAATTCTGTCTTAGAGGGCATGTTTAGGGAAGAGGACAATCCAGGCAAACTACTGCAGCGCTAGCCAGGACCTGAGGCCACCAGGGGAACATATTGTACAGTCACCATTGGTGGAAAAACAACAGGTACTAATTTAATGGAAAAGATTCTGGCAGTACAAAAGGCCTCATCAGGTCAGTGGGCTAATTGGATGGAGTACATCATGGATATATTACCTAACCTGCCTGGAGAAAGCTGGTCAGCCCTGCAAGAGATCCTAGAGACAAAGACATATAAGTGCCACAAGTTCCAAGAATTAATTCATAAAGATTGGGGTGTTTTGAAATTGAACCAGCCAATTAATAATTTGCTTCCAGAAAGGTGCCAATTTGTTTATAGAAGAGCCAAGAGCACTGGACAATATTTGTGCTGTTACAACAAAACTGCCTTATCTAGGGTCAAGCAACTGACTTTGGAAGGTCCAGTAATTTTGGGATGTAAGTCTTGTGGTGATTGTTCATTTTGTAAATTTATGCAGTAGCGTTGTCGCCTCACAGCAAGAGGGTCTCCCGTTCGATTCTCGGCTGGGGCACCTTCTGTGTGGAGTCTGCATGTCCTCCCTGTGGTCGAGTGGCATTCAAAAGACATGCGTGAACGGGCATGCCTTCGTTGAAGTTTGGGTGCTGGGATGGCACCTCGGCACCATAAAAATCTACTGCCAATCATTAGCGGACTGGAGTTCCACTGTGGCAACCCCTAACTGGGAAAAGCCGAAAGAAGAAGAACATTATCAACACTGAAAAATTTACTTTTGTTAGTATGGCCCATGTATATTATATCCAGTCTTTCATTAGTTGCAATACTATGGGGGTTATTTAGTTGCATGTTCTTATAAAGCTTTTTATGTGGAAAAAACACAAGATTATTCAAGCATCACGTAAAACCTTTTTTTGCTATCCAGTGTAAAACAGAGAGTAATGCTAGTGTCTCCAATAAAATCAGCGGATTTAGTAATGTACCTACTAACAAAGAAAGAAGGTGGATTGTTAATTTTGGTGCACTTTTTAAACCAGGGTTAAATGATTGTTGGTGAATTTTGGGTGGGTTATGTCTTTAAACAGTTTATAATTTGGCACCTTGTATGATATTTAAATGTGGGTTTAGTATGAATTGGACCTCTTTGGACCTCTTCAAGAGGAACCTTGACGATTGGATGGGAGAAAGGAAATTCACCCCAGGGATCACGTCAGTCGCCCTGCTAGACAGGGATCCAGGAAAGTAAATAATGTGGGAAGAAATAGCAAGGGAATTGTTATGGCTAGGCTTGTATAGACCCTAGGGCTGATAGCCTAGTGCCAACCTATGAACCTATGAATTTATTTTGTTACTGAGGAAGATACTGTAGGTATCGAAACCGGTATAACTTTTCTTTGTCATATGATGTGAGGTTAACACAATCTTCATTTGAGTATGTTTTGTGGTGCTGACTTTTTTGTTTTTTAGAAAAGACAGTAAACCACATGATTAGATTTCATTCTATTAGTGGGTAGTGGTGGTAACATTGATCATTAGGTATGCCAAAGCAGAGCGAGTACATACAATTATGAGAAAGTTGGTTTTGACTATTTTGTTGCATAACATTTCATTCACAGCCTAAGTATTGGGTCAAATAAATGACATTGCTAACTCTCTATCCTGGCAGCATTTCTACAGATTCAGAGCATTTGCCCAGCTACATCTGAAATAGGAAAGACCATCCCAGAGGAAGTGTGGAGGGTTGGAGAATGACAGTGCAGACTCTAGTGAAGGAATCATGGGTACCTAGAACTAGGATGGCTTTTGCCAGAGCAGTAAAGCTGTTTGTGGCTTTTGCAGTCTACTGCAACCCAAGAGAAGGTGGACCTCATGGCTGAAAATGAAATCTCTAGTTTCCAGGTGGTAAAATGGAGAGGCTGCATCCGTAGTAGGGGGCAACTTGAAACCATTGGATGGCTTGTGAAAGTGTAACCAGATAGATAGTTGTCTAATGAAATATCAAATGAACAAAAGAACAAAACAAAAACGATCTAAAATAAAAATTCTGACCGCACACTGCCTGCTAATTATATCTATCAACTCCTAGATTACACAATAATGGGCTAAGAGCAAATTGCATTACCCCGCTGAACTACAATCTCATTCAAAAAGCTGCCAGCAAATACTCCATACATAAAAATGCTTGCTCATATGAGTGTTCACTTTTTTTTACATTACAAAAGGCATTCACTCATATAAATATATGTTCTTCTGGATTGGAACTCTTATCTATCTATCTATCTATCTATCTATCTATCTATCTATCTATCTATCTATCTATATACAGATATACTGGACCATACTGAGCTTGTATAAAGAAAAATCTATGAAAATGTAGCTTGGTGCTGGTGGTGATTTAAAAAAATAAAGATGGAGCAGTAGAGATGTAACAATAAATAAATAAATAAATAATAATAATAATAATAATAATAATAATAATAATCCTGTTTTACTAATATGATGTTCTGTTCCATCTTACTGCAGGCATTCAAAAAGTCTTTTGACCATCAACTTTCATATCCAGTGGACTGCCAAGATAGCAAAAGTTCTCCCTGGAGGAATGCAGCTGGATCTTGACCCTAAGAAGTAGGTATTACAATGCTTGGGTCAATAAGATATGGTATGGGACGAGCTACTCCCTACACCACTACAGTTATGACTATAGTGTGGCCAGGCCAGTATATGTGTAAGACATATAGGGAGAAATTATTTAGGAGTTCTTAACAATCATGACAGTGAAAGACTTATTGAAGATAAAAGCCATCTGCTGTGGTTGGAGACAGTGTGGTCAGAGATTCTGGGCAGGTGGATCTAGTACCAGACAATCCACCCTGGTGTCATCAAGAGAATCAGAAAGTTCATTAACAGAAACTTAGCATGAATAACCCTGGGAGTCAGGACTTGGCCTGCAGATGCTCAGGCATGCTGACCTAGAGAACATTGACCTGCTATGTTACAAGCCAGGTGGAATACACCTGTCTGACTTGGGTTTTATCACTTTTAGCTTGCATGTGGCACTCAAATATTAGTCAAAATACCCAAGAGGATGGCCATTGGCCTGATGCATGGGGGGAATAGGCAACGAGGCAAAGCCTGCTCCCTGATACCTATAGGGACTGGGTGATTCCCCATCCTTCTTTCTCTTCCTCCTGGGGTGGAAGATACACACAGCTAAGCAAAAAGTGCATAGGTAGAATACAGATTAAGGGGGATTCCTGGGAAACTAGGTGCATACATCACCAGAATGGGGGCAGGGATTATGTGCCAAGTTGAGCAAATCAGCAATGGTGAGCCATGGTAAGGTTTGGTTTCACCAGAATGCACAGGGTACACATCACCAGGGTGTCGGTCATTCTGGGCAGGCAGCCCAAGGTTCAAGGCTAGTAGGAAACTTGTAGGTAGGTCACTAAGTGGTCTAGGATTGTTGCCTGGCATGTACTGTCAATCCCTGAGCATATCTGTGTATGAATATAGATATATAGATGCATTTTCTATTGTTAGTTTATGAAAAAGCTGTAAATAAAATGAGGACATGACAACCAAACCATGATGTGATTAGTGTGTCCGGATGGGCTGGAAGGACAAAAGAAGATTTTCACAATCACATGACCATGATGTTTGTCACCAACAGCCAGTGACCCAGAGGTGTACTCATGAGGGCAGGAATAGGCAGGAGGGCAGAACACAAAGGACCTGCCTGACTGGAAGAACCTCTAAAACCTAGCAGGAAAGGAGTAAGGCAAAGGACCCTGTCCACCTTTCCCACTCAGGGAGGTAGGGCAAGAAGGTATGGGGGTGATCTCCCAATCCTCTTTCCTCTTACTCCTGGGGGGGTCATACTCATGGTAAAGCAAGAACTGGCTAAGTGGATTCCAGACCAAGGAGGAATTCTGGGTGATCTGGTATTACACACATCACCTGAATGGTACTTGTTCCCCAGTTGAGAAAAAAAGCAATGGCGAGCCCTGGAAAGGTTTAGTTTGCCAGAGTTCACATGGTATATGTCACCTTGGTGACAGAGGCAAGTAGTTCCTGTTTTATGAGCAAGGCAGCTAGAAAACTAGTAAGTAGGTCACTGAGTGGTCCGGATTTGTTGCATTACATCCTCTCCTTACCTAAACATATCTGTGTAAGCAAAAAAAAAAAAAAAATATATATATATATATATATATATATATATATATATATATATATATATATATATACCTACAACATGCACAATGATTCATGCAACAGCGGACTGTTTGTTTGCCTAATAAACTCAGTTTGCATCACTGCTTTCCTGTTGTTTATGGTGCTGGAGTACTTGTCATGTGGATGTTTTTTTCCAAGCACATTAGCATCGTGCACCGTGGGTTTTTGGTCTTGGTGTTTTATATATATATATATATATATATATATATATATATATGTGTGTGTGTATATATATATATATATATATATATATATATATATATATATATGTATATATATGTATATATCTATCTATATATATATATATCTATATATATATATATCTATATATATATATATATATATATATATATATATATATATATATATAGAGAGAGAGAGAGATAGAGAGAGAGAGAGAGATACACTTTTGCATTGGTAAACCATGGTGTGATCACTGTGCCTGGAAGGGATGGGGAGGCTAATAATGATGTTTGTGTACTTAAAAGAAATATTGTGTATTGCGCTAGTGTACTTTAATTTGTACTTTTCTGTTGTTAGTTAACTTATTTATGATATCGTGATATGCAATAAATATTTCTCAGTTAACATTGTACCTGGTCTTCTGTCTTTGGTTACATTACATTTTACAATACCATTTTGTTCATTGTAAAGTATATGTTTATTAACTATAGACTGACTGAACAGCGGTAATACCAAGGTTCTTATACAAACCTAAGAAGAATGGTACTGAAGGTCCTTTTAAAATGTATAAGATCCTCTTAATTCTCATGGCCAGTGTTTAATTACTTTGCTTTGATTAGTTCATGCAGTTTTACTTTTAGGGCTAAATTCAAGGCTTTTGATGCAGAGTAAAAATGATAAGCATTTTACAGTCCAGTATCTGTTATGCATCCCACTTTGGTGTGCTTGTAACTTACTTGTTATAAAGGATTACAATCTAATTCTCCATCAGTACCTGCTTGCTTAGTGTTTTAGAAGTTGATTTCAAATTACTTTCTTGGAAAACGTTTTGAGACCACATCACAAACTAAATCATGATCAGCACCACAATCATAATTGTAGTAACATTGCCTAATAATACAGGAAATGTTGGCAGAAGAACCTAAACTGTCAGTCAAGATGGAATTGTAATAATTAGTTGCAATTACAAATGAAGGAAGCAAATCATATAACTTTTTCATTTACTTAGTTTTGGTGGAAGAATGAGTAATCATAAAAGTGCATTAATTCACATATGATCATGCAGGTAATTTACTTTCAATATTCAATTGAAGACTTCCAATATCATGCCAGGGTAATGGACATATTAAAAATGGGTCGCTACTTTTATCAGTGCAAAAGTATTTGACTTCTTTTGCTTTCTAATTATGTTTTTTTTTATTATGCGAGAAACACATTTTGACATATCATTGAACGGTATAAGCATACTCTAGTATAGGCCACGGTCATTTTAAAATTGATTATAAAAGACACTGTCTTATATTAATAAGTGTAGATTCGAGGACTACAGCAAATTATACAAAGTCTAAAATTTTAGTGACAATTCATTCCTTAAAAGTAGGATTAAAAAAAATAAATAAATAAAATAGTTCAGCTATTTAAGAGAGTCGGCCTATCCTGGATGAAACGTAAATCTAGTGACAGTTTCATCGAATGTTCATTTAACCTGGCCAAATAGTTTAACACAAAGATAAGTACACTCAGCAGATGCTAGGGATTGTTTTTCTCTTTTAATTTCGATGATGGGGCTTTGGTCCTGAAACCTACTGAGTGCCGCTATGATGTATGCATGTTCTTCATATGTACATGTGTTTTCTCTTTTTACTACCGTTTTATACAGTATCCTGAAAAATACTTATTGATTATTTACTCTGAACTGTCGCTATGTATCAGATTTACTGATGTACTTCTTTCTCACGTCTTGGCTATAAAAGGTTCATAACAGATATGTTCACTTACTACTAGGTTAATGACTTATTGGTTTGATAAACTAGCCAACAACTTGATACTGGTGTAATATGGACTATGAAGAGGGTGGGAGCTGTACATGGTCACTCAGTTGTCCACAGAGTCTTACAGGATCCACAGAAATTACTGACAAGCAAAAAAAGTTGCACAATTAAACATATTTCATTTAAAGAAATTGCTAAGGAGCCCATATATCTTCTAATATGCCTGAAAATTTAGTAATTTAAGACACTCAGCTTAAGTGAAAGGTGGAGAGAGGTACTCTGCCTGCATATATGCATTCATGCATTTTCTACAACTGCTGGGGCTAGGGAATGATATTCCTTTTGATTAAGTATGACTACTATAGTTTGGTTTGATCATGAACTTTCTTTGGGATAAGAACTGTATGTGTGTGTATGTGCATACATGTGCACGCCTGTATGTGTCCATGTCCAGGTGGATGCTTGTGTGTGTGTGTGTGTGTGTGTGTGTGTGTGTGTGTGTGTGTGTGTGTGTGTGTGTGTGTGTGTGTGTATGTGTGTGAGACTGTGCATCTCTTTGTGTCTGAGTGTGGGTGCATCTGTAAGCACATGTATGTAAGAGTGCATGCATGGTTGTTTCTTAGCAAAAGTACAAATAACATTTTCTGTACAGCTACAAGACATCCATTGTGTGTGTTTATAGTCTGGAATTTGCTGACCATATGTGGAGTGCAAGATTATTTTATGCTTCAGTAAAATTTGTCCAGCTGATGGGATTATATGTGTTGCTTTCATACACTAGTAGTCAGTGTAAGAACTTGAAAAGGAAGTCTGCTGAATAATGTATTCTATTCTTTTTAGCTGCATATGAAAATACTGAAAGAAAATGATAAAACAGATGTTTTGCTAAAACTCTGCATATTGCATTTTGTTATTCTTGGGATCAGGAAAAGTTATGCCATTGTAAATGTGTACAATGAATAAAGTATATATCATATGTCTGAGAGTTATGCCATTGTTAATGTGTACAATGAATAAAGTATATATCATATGTCTGAGAGTTATGCCATTGTAAATGTGTACAATGAATAAAGTATATATCATATGTCTGAGAGTTATGCCATTGTAAATGTGTACAATGAATAACGTATATATCATATGTCTGAGAGTTGTGCCATTGTTAATGTGTACAATGAATAAAGTATATATCATATGTCTGAGAGTTATGCCATTGTTAATGTGTACAATGAATAAAGTATATATCATATGTCTGAGAGTTATGCCATTGTTAATGTGTACAATGAATAAAGTATATATCATATGTCTGAGAGTTATGCCATTGTAAATGTGTACAATGAATAAAGTATATATCATATGTCTGAGAGTTATGCCATTGTTAATGTGTACAATGAATAAAGTATATATCATATGTCTGAGAGTTATGCCATTGTTAATGTGTACAATGAATAAAGTATATATCATATGTCTGAGGTGCCATAACTTTGGAATTGGTGCAGCTCATTAAAGAAGGCAAAGAGCTAAAGCCTGCGTATGGGAGGGAGGGGGTTAGTGCAGGGTATAAGCATATGTTTATACTTCAATGACATCCCTGCTTTGTTTTATTTGCTAGAATGTTAGATATTTACTGCTAGAATGAATTGATTTGCTTCTGTTTTGATATTCTAGTATTTTGCATAGACTGGTTAAACATAATATGTCCTTTAAGTCATAGCTTCCAGTGAGCGACAAAGACAAGGAAACACTAGCACAGTAGGCCATTAGTGGACAGATAGAAATGTATGCAATTAATATAAGATAAAAGCACAAGGTGATGAGTAAGAAGGAAAAGATGTGTTTCTGGTTATCATCTTATTTATATTCAGTCATGCATAGCAGTATGTATGGGCAGTAGTTGGGGTCAATATTATGCCAGTCTGAATGGCTGGAAGGTAGGATAGGAAGAAATTAGGGTCACTATTGCTAAGGCCTTCCCTGGAATTCAGTAAGGTTCCGTGCAGGAATAGCTTATTCCTGCACGGAAGCGACCGTTTAGAAGCAGCATGGCAGGGTGCCATGCATAGTAATGAAGGCGTGCTGCTTGTGCTCCTAAATGGACACGGAGCATGGATGAGTGCAGGGGGTGTGTCTGAGAGCAGAGCTCTCAAAATACATATGCCCCTGCACTCAGGAAGTGCCGTTTGGCAATAACAATGAGCGAGAACACTCATAGGAGGTTGCATACCTCCCAACTGTACAAATCATAGCATAATGTCCACATATTTGTTGCCCATACAGTTGGCCTGTACCCCAGTTGTACCCTGAAATCACAGGATGATGTCAGGAATGAAGCCGTGAAATAATGGCATACATATGACTGTCATACACCAAAACCATCAGAAAACCTATATTAAAAACAATCCTGTAACTCTAGCAACTGTTCCAAGTTCATAAGAGTAATAATTAAACTATGACTGTAGTAGGACCTCATGTTGTCAAGCTTTGTCCAGATAATGTGCATTAAGAGATTGAGAGGTATGGGGGGTTGCTAGGATGTCTGCCAAATGTGCAGATACATGCAGGAATCCACAGCAATAAGTGAAACCTGTCCCTTCCAAGAAAAAATAGCAGTAGAAAAATGTTTTTTGTCAAACAGATTAAATTTAACCGTAGGTGCGTGGGTTTGCCTATTGCTTAGCTACTCATACTGTAGCGTAAATGGCACAAGAAGATAAATATCAAGATACATGCAAATGAAGCAGTACTGCAATAGTGTAGTTGTCAGAATGTTTTCCTTATGAGCAGTCATTGCTGGTTCGATTCTCATTGTAGTAAATTCCATTTTCCATGTCAAATCACTTTATGAAAATTTTTTGTTGTCGTATAATCTACTAAATAACATATATCTGTGAAGTGGAGAACTGCATTAAATGCAGATGTGAGGTGTCATTGTAATAATGTAAAATCCACAGATAAACCCAAGTGCCCCATACAGTATATGTACACATGAATCAGGGATACAAATCTAAGGTATAATGAGTGATGAATGATAAATCCATACAGTGTCCAAATTCACTACCTTCTCAAGACCCATGTTTCATTTCTGTCTAAATTAGTGTGGGGATAAGCAGGAGTAAGCACTTTTAAGAGTTACTAAGTTGGTTTAATCCTGTTTTTGTGGGGGTAAGGAATGCGCACACAGGTTACGCAATATTGAAGTTAACTCCATGTAAGCATATTTAACCGAAAGTTAGCAATGCTTACCGTCTCGCAAACCCATTTAAACCCGCTTACAATTGCTTAAAAGTGCCTTAATCACTCTGTATCCAACAGCCGCTGTTCTGCCCAGCAACAAAATAAACAGACATTTCAGGTTTTGAACCCAGGACACTATAGTTTCAGTAGTTAACCAGTAAGCCATCACAACAGTACATAAGATTGAAGTATCTCCAAACAGGTCCTCACTATAGGAAAATCAAAATTCACATGTGAAAGGAATCTATATACAGTTTTATGTTGTATAACCTACTACATAACATAAATATGTGGACTGGAGTACTGCATTAAGTCCAGATGTGAGGTGTCATTGTAATAAAGTGTTGGAATCCCCCAATAAACACAAAGACCCCAATACAGTGTATGTACACATGACTCATGGATACCAAACACATATTTAACATGTAATGAATGCTAAATCAATGCCAAACAGCAAATAGTGTGTACATTAAAAATTAAGCAATGCTAAGCATTCCATAGCCCTGCTTACTAGGTGTAAGCAATGTGTAGGCCAGCTAAATCAGTTTGCTCATTGGTATACCCCTTTAAGCAATGCCAAGCTTAGGTAAGCAGGTTTGCCCATAGCTTAGCATTTTCAAAACAATCCAATCATGTCAACGTGTGAGAAATTGGGCCTATTTAAACCCCACAGGCAGGAATACATCTCATAACTTGTTGCAGCTTCCTCCTGTAGGCACTATGACTGGTATGGGTGAAGGATTGTGCTTCCGGGCACAGTGCTGGGGCATCCAGGAGTCCAAAGTCATGGCAGGACTCCTTGTTAAAGACCATGACCAGAGACTGCTATAGGGCCAGTACCAGGATTCCCAATATAAAGCAGAAGCCTCGGACTGTCTTGTACATGACCTCACCAGTGCCACTGGCATCCCTCGAATTGGTGAACCTGAAACGGAGAAAGAGGAAGCTCTTGAATCAGTGGATCCAAGAGGCTAGGTAGACGGGTGATGTCCCAGCCATGTGTATCAGTCTACTACCTGTTTAATAATTGCCAGCTCATGCATATTATGGATAGGTATGGCTAAATATTCTTCTTTTGTCTTTGACAGTGGCAGGCGAGCTGGCTATGAACCGTGAAGACCATGCCTGTAGACTGCAGAGGTTGTGTCGTGTGGCAGGTTAGTAATAATCTTGCATGTACTGTCATAAGAAATTAATTTAAAAGTAGTAAAAAGTTCATTGCCAGTAGAAAACCTGTATTGTGTATGGCATGTACTGAATAAACCAGACAATATGGCAGGAAGAGTCTCATATAGGTTGTATGTAAATAAAAGGTTAACAGCATGGCAATAAAGGTCTAACTGCTGGATTGCTTGTGTTTACTCTGGTATCATATGGTAATGTACTGTGCAATCTCTTAATAGTACTGTTGTATTAAGCACTGCTACCCACACTTTGCTACATAAATAAAATGTCTGTATAAGACTGTTGTAATCACAAGAGGTCATGTTGTACAACTGAGAGAGACTTAGACAGAAAACAATGAAAAGATAGACAACATAATCCAAATAGCACACTCAACTGAGAAGTGAAGTGTTGTATTTTTAGCATATACAGCCATGGTTTGAATCCTGGGAGTGGTAGTAATCTGTATGTAGAATCATACCCCACAACTGTACATATATTGTCAGAAAGTCCAGATAATTGGTGTAAGTCACCTGCCTGTCATCCTTTCCCCCTGTCAAATCAGTGGGATGATCCCAGAAGTTTAGGCAGCAAATAATGACATACAACTTATTGTCAGACATCATAACTGTCAGAAATATATCCATAAGAATAAACCTGTCACTCTAGCAACTAACTAAAGGGTTATGAGAGTAATAAGCAAAGTATGTCCCAACTCCACCCCCATGTTGTGAAGTTATGACCAGAGTGTGTGCAGTAACAGAGTGAGATGTATGTGCATAATAATAATGTGGAATCTGGTAATATGTGTGACAATCTTCAGGTAGTGTTAACAAACATTCCCCCCACAGGTCTGTCATATTCGAAAACTGTGCCTAGAAATAAAAGATTGAAATCCTGGACTGGTACTGTTTAGTCTGGTATTGTATGGCCATGTTAGTATTGCAGTATCTCTGACTAATAAGGTATTTCTCATCACTGTCATCCACACAGTGCTACATAATACAACTGTCTAGGAAAACCCTGTATAAGAGTGTTTTAATTACAAGATCAGATTGTAAAACCATGGGAGACTTATAGACAGGATTCAGAGAAAAGATACACAGCAATATCTACATAGCACACCCAACTGTGATGCACACTGTTTTATTTTATCACACACAGCCATGGTTAGAATCCTGGGAGTGGTAGTAAGCTGTATGCAGAATCATACCCCTCGATTGTACAAATCTGTCCAGAATGTCCAGAGAATTGGCCCATATTTGCTGGCTGTTACCCTGTCCCCCTGGTGGCATATCAGTGTGCTAATCTCTGAAATTTAGGCAGCATTCAGTGTTATATAACTCACTGTCAGGCCTGTAAATATTTGGAAAATGTTTATGAAAACAAACCTGTCATTGTACAACTCACCAAAGGTTTATAAGGGCAATAGTCAAAATATGTCCCAGTTTCACCTGCATGTTGTCAAGACACGCCCAGAGTGTGTGCAATAAGAGATGGAGAGGTATGTGCATAACATCAACCTGGAATCTGGGAATATGCGTAGAAACAGTCAGTGTTAACAAACAATACCTCCACAGGTATACCAGGTAAGAAGTGTATACTGCAGGTAAAACACAGTTCATGCATATAGCTGTGTACATCCATACCACTATCCAAACTAAGGACATAGGGTAGTGTAATAATACCTGTAAGGTACAGATCACAGCACTGACTAGGAAAGTAATGAGAACTACAGGGATATACAAGTTGTTAATTGACATCTTTCTGTCCCACCCTCACCATATCTGCAACAATAAACTAAATACACAACTCAATCGATATGTGCACAATTAAATCTACTGTTGGGACATATGCCCTATTGTTTGATAAATACTGAAATGTGTTTTTATGCATGTACCATGTTTAAATACTCCCACATTGGT
>NC_056728.1:1545438200-1545448200 GCF_019279795.1 Protopterus annectens
GTTAGTCTGTGTCCACATGTGGCACCTGTCTGTGTTGTAGCATCGCAGAACAGTGCAGCTGTGCAGGAAGGAGAGTTAGAGAGTGCGGACCTGATGTCTGAATGCACCCCATATATATATATATATATATATATATATATATATATATATATATAGATATATATATATATATATATATATATATATGTGTGTGTGTGTGTGTGTGTGTGTGTGTGTGTGTGTGTGTGTGTGCATATATATATATATATATATATATATATATATATATACACACACGTACATGTATGTCTACAGATATACAGACACCTATATGTATATATATTTTATATATATATATATATATATATATATATATATATATATATATATATACAAAACTCATATATCTACACACACACACACACACACACACACACACACACACACACACACACACACACACACACACACACACACACACACACACACACACACACATATGTGTGTGTGTGTGTGTGTGTGTGTGTGTGTGTGTGTGTATGTCTACTTATATACAAAAACATGCACACACACACATATCTATATCTATATATATATATATATATATATATATATATATATATATATATATATATATATATATATACAGTAGTAAGGGTTGGAAAATGGACGGTTATGTCAGGTGTGAACCCCATGTTGGGAACACATTGCCCTTGTTTGTGAAGGTGGGATTGGAAATTTGGGGAAGGATAGCCGGTATATTTGTGGAGGTGGGTTAGAATATAGAGAAGACAGCCTACAGGGGTGGTATATGACACATGTGGTGTGCAAACACGCTGGATGTGGAGTGTCATCTGTGATTTGAAAGCCCCATGAGCCCTCATATGGAAACAATGGGACCAAGGTCCCCTCACATGGCCAGTCACAACATCAGCTTTATGGCCCTGAAGGTGCCTGGGCTGCAGGCTGAGTAGGAGGAGCATTCAGACTCTGTGAGTGTGTACTGAGGGCCTCAAGGTGCTGTAGCACTTCCCCCATGTCTCTATGGAGCTCCTTATGCACCAGACCCTGGACCTGACCTTGGGTGACAGGATCATGTCTGTGTGTGCTCCCAGGGGGGTGCACACCATCCCCTGAGGAGGTTCCACCTAAAGGTAGTGCAGGACCAGTAGAGGAGGAGGCCCCAGGGTGGGTCCCACATGTGATGTTGCCCGGTACCTTGGCCAGATGAGGTGGGAGAGGTGGTTCTTTTGGCAACTGTTCCCTAAACATGCTATTGTGTCACTGTTATAGAACATATGTGGGTAGTAATAGCCAAACATTCCCGGATCATGTCCAACAGCATGCATAGATTCCCCAATAACCCAAAACAATAGATGTGCAGCAATCACATAGCAAACAGAACCCACGCATATATGGAACCATAGTGACCCTTGCAATGGCATGCAGGTGACATTGTCTGTAACAGGCCACCAATGATAGTGTCCCCACAGGGAACATGACTACAAACACATAGCACAAAGTGTTGTACGAAACGATATATGTCCCAATGGTAGGTATTCTGTAGACATATCTGTTGAGTTGTGTGATCAGATTGTTGTTGCAGATATGGTGGAGGGAGACAGAGATGTGTATTAAAAACTATGATAACCTTGCTGTATGAGGTCCTCAGACCTGTTTCCATCTTTATGTCTTTCAGGCAAGATGTCTAGGGAGAGGCTTCCCATTTATACAGGAGAGGAGAATGATGGTATCATCTCACACATGGTGTAGCACTACCAGGTGTTGTTCGGCCGAACAGCCCATAATCAGCATGAGTGGATCACTCTGTGGAATGATCTTGTCCACAGGGTAAATGATGTCGGCCTGCATAAGCGCAGTTATGAGCAGGTCCTGCTTTGTTGCACAGACCTACTTCGACATGCCCATTGGCGTGCTGCTGCAGTCAGGAGGGTCAGCTTGCAGTGGGGGGTGGGTCATGCCATCCAGCCCCCCGGCACATGTTGAGGAGCTCCTTGCCAGCCTCTGGGCACCTGCCTGCCCATACAGACAACACCTGGCGGAGATCATAGTGGAGGTGGGTGCTACCCACACAATGGCAGAGGAGAATGCAGATAAGACCACAGAGCACATCAGTAGACCACTGTTGCATATCCATCCACATCTGTACAGTTAGATCATGCATATGTGAGATGACATATATATATAGTCTGTTGCTGCGCAGTGGTATTAAACAGATGTGCATAATCTGTAGTATTGTGGGGTTGTACTATTGATGTACTGTAATGCTGTACTCACCCTGTACCAATGCAACAGCTGTGGCTACTGACATCACATCTCTCACACACTTATGTAGGTCTCTCTGGTATGCCTCCATTGCAGCAGCCTGTAGCTGGTAAGTATGGTGTTTGTTCAGGTTTGCCAATACACCGGTCATGTTATGGTCATGGTATATTCCATGCACACATTTAACACACATACCCATAATGCATGTCATACATGTTCACATATTGTTACTGTTAACTGCACTGCATCACAGTGGTCAGCATGATGGTGTATCTGAAGGGTATGTCAAATTCCTGCAATATAACTAACATCCTGTATTTGCAAAATGTGTGCACAGAGGTGGACATAATGATGGGACAAATGGCCTACAGTTGGGACATGTGTGAAACATCACCCTTATACAGTGCTACAACAGTGTATATACCAGTATTACAATGGCAACTGTTACAGATCTGCACTACGACATATCACACTACTTCAGTCCACAACCCTTACAACATGCAAGGTGGTCCTAAAATAAGCAATGAGTGTGTAATATGGAATCATATGTTAGAACAGCAAATATGGGGAATACATACCTTCACAAACACTGGAAGCATATGTGTGCACACACTCCAGATAAAATATAGTGGAAGCAGCTGTTGAGGTACTGACCACATGCATTCTTGATGAGAATGCACCTTCCAGCAAGTACACGTCCCCAATGTCACGCCAACAAATGGTCTGCTGTCCAAGACGTTTAGCCATCAAATGTGCCCACTTACCTGCAACAGAGGCAGACATGACTTGCACACATCTTTCATGACATGGTGTGGACCCCATGCCCAACAGGTAGCACCCAGGAGTTGGACATGTAGCCGTACCTCACCATTGCATATACCATAGCAAATAGTGCAGACAGTCATGTATGTGGCAAGGATGTATGGGACAGGAATAATGTAGGAAATGAACTGATGGCCATCCAAGACAGATGATGTCCCATGTAGCAAACTGGTCATGCAGGTTGCCGAATAACATGCCACAACACCGAGGGAGTTGCAGGAATGTCTAACAAGTACTAGCTGTGCAGTACCCATGTCAGAAATTGCCTGGACTCTGCATACGTGTGGCCCATGGGTTAGGGTTATCAGATGGGGCAGTTGCACCACATGAAACATCACCCAGGCCTCTCTACAGGTAGCATATCTATAACAGAAAAAGTCCCCAACAGGCATGCATTGCAATGTGTACTGGTGTACCAAGACCATGTTGGAAACCTACAGACAGTATCAAGTAAGATACATGTGCTGCACAACCAGCACCTCACTCCACCTTAGGCCCACCATCCCCATCTGTACCTTGCCATTGCCAGTGTACACCTTTATGTTTGCCATTCATTAGCTGGGTCTAGGCTGCTACACATGGTGTTCAGTGTTTGGGAAACGCAAACTAACACACATGTGTAGGCCATAGTTGTCAAGCATCTGCAAAAAGGCTGAAGGTGGGTGGGGGTGTCATCATGACACAACAGTGCACTGCAGCAGGGATCCAAAGGATGCTATGAATGGCTGTATCTGCACACAGTCAGGGTCAGGAACTGTGGTAGACATAACCCTGACTTCACAGCAATAGTGATGGCAGTATGTGAACTCCAAGGGATGTGCACATGAGTTGACCTTGCAATCATGCAGTGTTGGGGGACATGGGCAGGGCAGATTGACCAAATATTGGCAAATGCAGATGGCCCATGCTAGTATACCCCTGCCAGGAATAGTGACTGCTGTAGTACACATAACAGTAGGCACAACAAACCATCATGATAGGGGTGTGCACACATATGCACCCACAAATTGTATGTGCATCTCAATCAGCACAACTAACAACATTTGTTTGACACTGCATTTGATTGTAGAGGTCATATGTCACATAACAGGTTCATGTAATGTTAACATATGCAGTAATGTGGTCCCATGGCATATCAAGGAAGAGGGCGCCATATCAATATTACACTCCCCATAGCCACTGTAACGTTTGATGGTTGTCAGTGTAATTGTATTGTATTGGCCATACATGCACCACTGATGATGACATCTGTAAATCAGACATCAGGCATTCACACATGACATCTGTCCACATATCATCCCAGGTATGCATCGGACAAACACATAGGGGTTGTAAGCAGCAGAGCAGACATAACTGGCACAGTAATACACATTCAGCAATGGTGTGTGCACCTGTGAGGTCTAGGTTCATAGGTTCATAGGTTCATAGGTTCATAGGTTTATACTAGGCTATCTGCCCTAAGGCATTTATAAGCCTAGCCCAAAGTTTTGCGGCTTACGCCACCCCTTATATGAAAAAATACTGTGCCCATTAGTTTGTTGTGCCTCTGTTCAGCAGTGACACAGAGATGATTCTCAGGGTAAACCTACGATCTCCCATCCACAGGTCAAGATTTCTCTTGAACAGAGCCAGCGATGTGCTCTGCCTCACATGGACCAGGATTTTATTCCACAGCATAGGGAGTCTCTGAATGATAAATCTATCCCTCCAGCACGTCCTATTTATATCCGTGCTAAGGTTTAATTTGCTTGCTCTAGTGGTTTTGGTGGATTTGGATTTTTTGAGGTAGAGCATGTCCATTAATTCCGGGTTGGACATGGCCTTGTGTGTCAGGCACATGTCACCTCTGAGCAGACGGTATGCGACTGAATAGAGCTGGAGTTTCTTCAATCTGGCAGCATATGACCGATTTTGGAGTCCCTTTATCCTTTTGGTGAGGAACTTTTGGGGTCTCTACAATTGCTGCAGATGTCGGGTGAGATACATCCCGAATGGGGCATTGTACTCGATCATTGGTCTGATAAGTGAAGAGTACAGGGGAACAATGACCTCACTAGATCTGGATGTGAATCCCTTCATGATCAGGTGGGCAATGTAGAAGGTCTTTCTAACCACTTTAGCAATGTGAGTGTCAAAAGAAAGGCCACTGTCAACCTGGGTCCCCAGGTCCCTGATAACCTCTTCTGTGCTTAGTGGATTGCCACCTATATGGTAGCTTGGGGTTACCCTGTTTTTCCCGAAGGGTATGACTATACATTTTTTGGTGTTTAACTTCAGGCCATGGCTCTGTATGGAGCACAATACATGCCAGGGTGCCGAACAGGTGCACAGCAATATTGTGTACATGGGTGCAGTGTTTTCCAGGGGAAGAGACATCACCTACTAACACAGCCCACACATCACACACATGTATACTGTTGCTGGCCTGGATTTACTATAACTGCACTGCATGCTGTTGAGTACCATATGTCATGCATGTTGACAGATGGGTAATGTGAGGTCTGTGTGTAATATCCTCGTGCAACCTCACCTGTAAGTGTGTGTGTGTGTGTGGGGGGGGGTTATTTTGTCTGTAAGTGCAATCTGGTGGAGTGGATGGGGGTTGATGTATGTAGAATGTGTGTATGTGTGTGTGTGTGTGTGTGTGTGTGTGTGTGTGTGTGTGTGTGTGTGTGTGTGTGTGTGTGTGTTTGTGTGTGTATCCATGTATACATATGTGTGATTGTGGGGTTGTTCATACCTCTCGACTTCCCTTTGAAATTGTGCAGTACATGGACATGGACAGACACATGAGACACCAGGAATACTTGTCTGACATATAATCTCAGGACAGCTGATAGAATGATAAGGTCTGTAGCATGGAACATGCATTGGGGGGGAACTAGACACCAGTTATACTGTTATAATTGCAATCAGCAGAAAGGTGAAAGAATACCCATGTATGCAGCACTACAGATGCATTGGGGAATTACTAGACAACACCAGTGAGTGTTTCCAAATATTATTGTTACCCACATAATAAGTTAATAGAGCAACAGATTTTACATCTACTGAGCAATAGTTACGTATGTCACTCCAGTGCATGACATTATTATGTGACTGTAGTAGTCCCTAACATGTGGGGGCCATGCTCACGATGTCTGAACAAACCCAGGGTGAACACTGGATGACAGCAGTGAGTCTTTGTAAAACCAACTCCAATCAAGTCACAGAGGTAATGGAGTAACAGGTCATGCTTTGTGATCACTTGTCTAGGCAATTAGAAGAATGATATGTTAATGATTGGTATTAATGAGTGTAAGTTTCCAAGTACAATGCAGGATGGGAAAGCTAAGAGAATAAACTTGGGACGGTCTGTAAGCTCAGGGACAGGTAAGTATTATGATGGATTGTCAGGGTTTGTATGTGTGTGTGTGTGTGTGTGTGTGTGTGTGTGTGTGTGTGTGTGTGTGTGTGTGTGCGTGTATATGTCTGTTTGTGTGTGCATGTGTGTACTGTTAAGCAATGACATACAGATCTTAAAGTGCATTTCTTGTTTTCCCCTCACAGGTGGCAAGGTGGGTCAGGGCCCCTCCTGCAGGCAATCTGATGTCGGTGTCCATACAGACACCGAAAATGATGATAGGTGTGTTGAGGCACAGGCAGAGTTGTCAGAGGCTGAAACTGTGCCATCGTTTGACATCCCCCTGTTATCCACCCCATCCTCTCACACAGTCACAGTGCCTATAGATACCCCATCACCAGTGACCATAGCAGTGGGACAGTTGGTAGCTGGTGGCAGTGCACAAGACAGTGTGGCATCTATGGCTGCTGTGTCTGGACACAGCAGCCATAGCCAGATGTCCAGCAGGGTAAAACACAGGCAGAGCTACAGGGGTGCTCATTGGAGGGCTACTGGTCATTGTGCCCCTGGCAGAAGTGCCACATCTGGTGCCACCAGACGCATGTATCAGGTTGTCATGGAGGCATAGGCAAGTATGGAACAGTACACCAGACAGGGTCTGAGGCTGCAGAGGGCTAGTCTTTCAGCTGTAACTGACAACATCCTTGATCTTTCAGGTGCCCTCCATTATTTTACAGAGATCATGGATAGACAGTGGGGTGAGATGTTGGGACTCATCGACTGTGGATTGTCCTTGCTAGAGTATATGGTGGGAGTGGTGTGATGGCTACATGGACACAGGCCAGCAACACAAACAGCTGGAGGTCAATGTGGACATGCAAGGACAGCAAGCCATTCCCATAGTGGAAGTACCAGCCCCAGCACTTCAGGGGGGTGCTATCCACACCATACCACAGCAGGCCATATGCACATGGCACTGGCCAGTCCCAGGAGGGACCTGGTTCCAGCGGACATATGTCATCATCAGGGAAGAGTACCATATCATGGCTTGTACCTGGACATGCCCGTGGAACCCCTGGCAGGCACAGTTCTCATGTCCGTGGATGGAGGCGGTGAACTGCACACCATGCCAAGTATGGTCTGCAGCTATCCAACAAACACCTGTATACGGCAGCCACATGGCAGAACTGTGTGCATGCATACTCACACACAATACAAACATACCTAGGGCAACTCAAAGAACAACAGCCCCTGCAAGTAAGGCAACTGCTAGGTCCCAAAATAGTATTCCAAAACCGCATTGACCAGCAGACAGTGATGCAAAACTAAATATTATTATTTATTATTGCATATCTGTGCTAAAATCACATTCCATAAAGAGTGAAAAAAATATCCAGACTGGTTTCGGCCAACACAATATAGCCTTCTTCAGTGCAGAAAAAAGGTTTTTACACCTAGGGCAACTGCATACCTACACACACCACATCACCACCCCCATATCAGTAATTAAAACCCCTCAATCACACACATGGTGTCAAATGTATGGCCTAGCCTATGCCTCTGGCAAACCAACAATACACCTTGTGCATATGATGATACCTGTGCCACATCCCTGTCATCCATAACATCAATGCAGGGACAGGCTAATATGGTTCTGAAGCACACGGTGACTGTACTACAGTGTACCAATGTACTGCTGTGTAACATGCTGTCAGCAGTAACGTTTAATGCTTACATGTCAGGAAGTGTAGCTGTCCAGCCATGATGCATTATAGCTGTTATTGAAACTGAGTGATTGTGGTCTCCATAATGTTATTCGTTTGTGTTGCAGGTGTCCATGTGTCAGCAGGAAGATGGTCTGCTGTCATATCTCGCAAGGAGTATGGCACTGTGGTGACACCTTGGCTGTGCCATATCCTGGGTACAGGTGAACACATGTCACAGGTCTGTATAACTGTTACTGCCTGTGCCACATGGCCAATAGGTCTGGGGGTGGTGTATACAGATGAGTGCATGGTGGCTGCTGTTAGCGGCCCTTCTACAGTGGACAATGGTAGTTGTACTGGGTGGCACACACAACATATTTGTTTATAACACACACAGAGGCTTTGGTGTTGATGCACTACACAGACAATGCTGTACACATAGATGTATGTACCTGTGCAAGGAACCCATTGCAGCCTATGTAATTCCACCAAGCCAGACTATGCAGAACACATTGTGGAATAAGCAGTCCACTAGTTTAATGTCATTGACGATGGTACCAGCAGGGTATATGTCCCCTTCCCCAATATAGTGCAATCCTCAACTCGGTAAACATATGTGTGCTGATGAGGGTGGCACACCCCTACCCTTTGGAAGGTGAGAGGTGCTGTAGAACCACAGATAGTCTTATAGTCAACTACCTAAACTGTTTACATGTTATGGCCAGCTACGTGGGGGGATACACTCCAGCAGTAATTGCAATGATGTTGGCTGTGTCCACAACAGCCACACCCAGCTATATATATATATATATATATATATATATATATATATATACCAACCCTAGTATCGCTGCATAACTATACAGTGGGGAAGAGGCCATTTACACATCTAACACTAGTTGTGATGGAATGTATGTCCACAGGATGATACTTGTGAAATGTTAGCATATGCCATGCAGTTCTTGGACAGATGAGCCCCTGGGACATGTATATTCTGCAACATGAAGTAGATCCCTCCACATACATGCACACTCTTACTTGGCAACAGTGGGACTAGACTCCTACGAAGGTATGTAGTGCTACTGATGTGTGTGGCTTTAATTGCACACACCACACAGTGTTTAGGATAAGGTGTATTCCAGGTTACATGTTACATGCAGAACATCCCAAAGCATGTACAGTATGGTAATGGGGATGTAATGGTTGTTTATGGACAATACAAAGTGTGACATACCGTCATATACACATTGACAAATACATAGTCAGAAACACATCTGAGAGACCTGGGCCTATCAGTGCTAACTACCTTGTCAGTGTGTCCATTGTGTTACAGGTAGGCTGCACACAGAACATGCATAACTGGGCTGGATAGTGTTATCAGTTATCTGTATGGTTGATGGTGACAGTGGTCACCATACAGTGGTACATGGGACATGTACTGGGGTACCATGGTGTAATGACAGTATACCCAGCACCCACACCCCACTGTAATTATTGTATGCACTGGAACCCATGTTGACACTCTGACATACCCACCATCACACATTGACCAGGACTGCAATACAACCCCTTGTCCATCCCAAGAGTGCTACTACAGGATATACATCTAATGCACATGCCACAGGCATAGTAGGGTGATGCATTGTCATGCCTCCCCTACCGGCAGCAACATCACTATCCCTAATACTGTGTGGCAATGCATATTGTAATAGAAGTATGTGGCCTCGGAATGCTGTACCCTACATAATATACACACATGCAGACATACACACACTTGCCAGAACTCAGTGGATATCCCATGCCTATCAACCCATTTGTACAACATTGTTGTGCTGGTACTGCAAGGCCCAGGTAGCCCTTAGGG
>NC_056728.1:1545453200-1545487667 GCF_019279795.1 Protopterus annectens
AGAATTGTCCACATTCTGAGCAAACGGCTAGGTAAACCACCCCCATAGTATTACAAGATCCATTCATAAAACTAACCTCTCTATTATATGGACCCACCGTAATCTTAGGGACATCAATGATAAACTTTCAGTAATCACATGCCCCACATCTAGAGGTACCTTTCAACTTGTTGTTGTTACTGGAATAATTATTTTCCAATAAATACTTTAAATTATTATTCATCTTATATATAAATAGGGTTTTTTCACGTACAGTTGTTAATACCTCTTTATTCCCCTTAAACATTGCCCAATTATTTTTAATAATTTTCTGTATGTCCCCTGAGGTTTCACCATATGTTAAAACCATAGCTTGTGAAAAAAGATTAATCTCTTCTAATCTTTTAACAGGGATTTCCTCGTCCCTACCTAAAAGGGTTTTTTTATCTCTCATCCCACTGTTCCACAAGTTCTTCTTGAATCTGTGAAACAAAAGAATATGGATAGCCTCTAGCTACAAACATTTCTAATAGTATTTCAGTTTCCCTTTTTACAAATTTTATATTAGAGCACATTCTTAGGACCCTAACAATCTGTCCCTTCACTATATTTCTTTTGACATAAATAGGGTGGCTACTCATAAATTCCAGATAATCGTTTGAAAATGTGGGCTTCCTATACAGACTAGACTGAAACCTTTTTAGATTAAAATCCTTAAATAATATTGCATCCAAGAAATTAATACTTTCACTATACAACCTGTAAATTTAAAATAGTCACAAACATGATTTAAAAAAATCCATTAACTTTTTATGTGATCCTTCACCTTTCCATAAAATAAACACATCGTCTAAAAACCTTAAATATAGATACCAACAATCCTTGAGGGGTGAATTAAATAAAAACTTAGATTCCCATCTATACATCACCAAATTTGCAAATGTCGGTGCACAACAGTTGCCCATCGCAACACCCTTAATCTGTCTACAAAATCTCCCCCAAATGTAAAGAAATTATATTTTAACACTAACTCCATCAATTCCAATATAAAATTAATCATACTATTATTTAAACTACTTTCCATAACCAAAACTTCTTGAAACATTTCCAGACCTATATCATGGGGAATAGATGTATATAGGTCCACTACGCCCACAGTAGAAAAACAACTGTCATCATTATAAAATTAATTTTTCACTCTTTTTAAAAAATCCCAGGAGTCTATTAAAATATGCTTTACTGGTGTAATAGCACCTTTAACAACTCGATCAATAAAACCCCCCAATGGATACAATATACTATTAAAACCAGGAATAATAAGTCTATAGGGTGGGTCCACCAAATCTTTATGTGTTTTCGGAATACCAAAGGCAAGCGGAATGGTCGGATATTCCACCATCAGAAAGTTAAATACTTCCTCATTAATCAAACTATCATGACAGGTATTAAATCATGTAGACCAGCCATATCCACATAAACCCTGTTAAACCAACATTACTCCAAATGCAGAAGAGCAAAACTTACATTCTGTAGTCATATCATGTCTGGAACATCCCTCTCCTGTTTGTTGGCCTGTCTCCACAGTGTATATTGTTAGAGGTACACCCCACTACCATTTGTGATGCTGTTTGCCAAACGACATGAAGGCCTGCACACAGTAAATGAAAGCGGTCAACACTCACATGATGTTCCTATTTATAGGAGTGTGTTTCCATGTAACTGGCTATGGGAATGTTACCACAGCTGTTCCACATGCAATCAGCTAGTGAGGGACTGCAAATCGTGCACAGGCCATCAGCTGATCATGAGCATCACTTACAAAACACAAGCTGCTGCCTAAGCAAAACAGGTGTACTTCTCTACATCCACCAGAGAGGGAGTGAGAGAAAAGACAAAGACAAAGTAAGATAGGGAGGGGGTAGGAGAGTAAAAGCTAAGCATGTTTGTGTCACACACTTACCAGTATGGGGTTTCAAACTCCTGCCTGACTATGTGTTGCTATTATATGTCTATGCAGTTATTGCATGCGCCACAGAGCTTACATGTTGGGAAGCTCTCCAAAGATATATTTGACGGTGACTAACATCAGCAACAGTGATAAAGTTAGGATAAGGTAGGTGTAGTACATGTGCCTGTCCACAAGAACACGTGTCAAGGTCGACACAGACACACTCTCTCAGGGACTCACACAAATTATCACAGTTGGCAGGGTCAGGATTAGACTTCCTAACTAGCTAGTTTGCCACAATACAGTAATACTCAGGTATCACATGTACAACAGAGGTTATCAATCTGATATATAGGCAAAGGGTATGTCAAGGTGTTTGATATCAGAAGGCATGCTTCAGTAGGCCAATGGGAGGTGTAGTGAGTGTGCATGGTGTCCAAATCATTATATTCCACACACACACACACACACACACACACACACACACACACACACACACACACACACACACACACACACACACACACACACACACACACACACACACACACACACACACACACACACAGGTTTACCAGTACTGACATGCATGGGTGCATTGCTTCACAGGTGCGTAGTGGTTGTCTGTGCCAGAAGGCTGTACAAGGATAGGTAAAGGGTATACCTTGGCATCAGGCCACATGACAATGGTTTGCAGTGTGGCTCAGGGGTGTAGTATCTGGACTGGCCCACACAGGTGGGTATTGTATTCACCATCCACTCATCTGGGTTACTATTGTGGGTGGCCAGTGCTGTGCAATACTAGCCATGTATGTGTTCTATATTCCATAACATGGATGGTGTCTGGGATGTGCACACATCCCACATGCATGTTCTGTGATATGTGGAAGTGTATATGGGGCATATTGTGTAGACAGATTGTTATCATCATATGTGCCATTCCTGACCTCATGTGGTTAGAACTGGCAATGGACACCAGGTTGACCCTGCACCTACATTGACAGCATGATACAGGTATTCACTGGTGTCAGTGGGATCTGTCCATACATGGCATGTGTATAAGACATGGTATGTCCTTTGTGGATTACATTTGCTGGCTCTACAGTTGTTGCAGGCGTCCAGTGGGGAACATAGCGAAGGAGCACTGTATGCAATGATTTTCCTATTCTAGGGATGAGACAGGGTGCTATGTCCTCTGTAGTCCACTGCAAGCACACCATGGTTACTATCTGTGGGCAATATGCAGGGAACTACCAACATAGTAGTTGTTGCCTAGCCGAGTGTGTTTGTTTATAAGACATGGGTGGAGAGTGTTCTCTGGGTAATACAAGGGTTGCCTATATTATTCCCCAAGCAATGATGTCACATGTAGGGGTATGGATTGTCTACCCCAGCCTTTTTGCTGTTTGACATCTGTTATCCTTGTAACGTGGACATTGTGACATATAATAGGCCCACCATATAAGAAATTTGTAAAACCCACTCCACAATGAGTCCTGTTATTACACACTCACAGCTACCTATGCACAGGATACTTATGATAAACACACACACACACACACACACACACACACACACACACACACACACACACACACACACACACACACACACACACACACCGAGTCTCACAGTTGCCATGTCTGGGAGTAGAACTCCTACCTAACTAGTACATCACACTACAGCATTACACAGTTATAGCATGCGCCACCAAGATTATTGGGCTACTCTTTCCACAAAGGTATATTTCAAAGTAAATGACATCATCAGGCTTGCCAAAGTAGGGCAATGGAAGTTGCAGTGACTGTAAATGGCTTCAAAAGCATTGATCCCTACACAGACAAACAAACACAAAGTTTTACAGTTGCTATACAGAAAAAAATGACACAACCAGGATCCAATGTAGAAAATTTAATAAAAAATCCCTAGCGCCTTGGCTTAGAGCCTTCAAAGGAGAATAAAAGATACAGGAAATACCCTAGCATTTATAGCACAACCAATTATCATTAATTACATAATTACTTTCAATTAAACTAAAAAAACTTTCCAATTACATTCCACATTAATACCTACTAGACTTAAAGTCCCATACTTTAAAATAAAAGCAGTCTCTTTATACAAAAGCCTTTTCTTAACATCCAAATTACACTCCTTTCCACAAATATGTTCTAATACAGTACACTGCAAACCATCTGGACTTTTGTTATGATATATTTCAAAATGTATTGCAAGAGGGCTTTCAGGCTTAGCATTTTTAATGTCCCTGTCATGTTCTTGAATTCTAAGCTTAAAAGCTCTCTTGCTTTCACCCACATAGAACATATTGCAAAGGCACTTTATAGCATAAATTATACCTTCTGTATTACATGAAAACTTATGTTTTGCTCTAAAAGAGATTCCATTAATATAATTGAATGTATTACACACATATTTACACACACTTCATCTTCCACATGGAAATATGCCTACTAAACTGATCATAGGATCAATACTGCAGTTAGGGGTGGAGAAATTTGCATGTACTAATATGTCTCGAATGCTTTTACCCTTACGCTATGAAAATATGGGTACCTTGTACATTTTCTCAGAAAGTTATTTCAACTTTAAAAGAAAATTCCAATAATGTTTAATCACACCTTTTACTTCAATAGATAAAATGTCATAAGTAGTGACCACATACATTTTTCTTAAATTGGACATTTCATTATTATTTATATTAGTAGATTGCCATATTTGTGGTCTATTTCTTTGTCTGTGGAGATTCCCTTTAGCTTTGTTCATCAAAAATATACATTTTGTTTACAATAGCCCCTTTCAATAAATAATTTAGCTGTTATATTAAGCTTACGTAATAAATCTGGGCCATTGTTACAAAGTCTTTGAGCCTGAAGGAATTCCCTATAGGGTAAAAAATTTATTAAATGGGGTGGATGACAACTGTCTGCTGCAAGAAAATGCATACCCTCCTCAAATCTGCGATGTATTTTACTTATAATCTTCCATTAGTTTCTCCAGTTAGGCAAATATCTAGAAATGTTACTGATTTAACTATGTGTACACCTTTGAACTTGAAAGCAAATGGATTTTTTGAAGCTAATCAATAAAATTAATAACTTTTTCATAACCCACTTTACAAATAAAAATTAAACAATCTATACACCTATAATATTGTATTACATGTCCCTGAAAAAATGTAAACTATACAAATAATCCATCTCAAACTGACCCATCATCATATTGGCATATATGCCGTACCCTGTAATTGATGAAATATATTGTCATCAAACTCAAAACAATTATTAGTTAAACAAAACTAAAATAATTCAATAATATAATATGTTAAATGGCTATCCCCTAATGCTTTTCTTAATGCTCCAAGTCCATATCTATGTTCAATACTGGTGTACAAATATTTAATGTCTATAGTTAATCAATACATTTCCTCTGACCATGATATACATTTTATTTTTTCTAAGAAACCGTAACTATCTTTAATAAATGAACACTGTTAACACTGTTTGGTAACATATGGCAGCAAGAAATTATGTAAAGACTTGCCCATACTATTTAAAAAATATTTCCATGCTGAAACAATTGGACATCCAGGAGGGTTATGCATATTTTTGTGAATCTTGGGCAGACAGTAAAATTTAGCAATTTCACATCCTTGTACAACAAATTTGTTTTTAATATCATCATTAGAGAAATAGCCCAATTTAACACCCTTATTCAAAAGGTGCAAATATTTACCAATGGCTTCCTCATATTCTTTCATACAGCTCCTTCTATAGGTAATGATATCATATAAATGGTCATAACACATCTTGGCATACTGAGCAAAATCCATTATTATAACTTTATTTCCTTTATATGCTGGCTTGGATATAAGTTGTCGATTTTTTTATTAAGTTTCTGTTATGCTTGCCACTCTAATTGTGTACGATTATACTGAATGGAATTCCTATTCATCAAAAAATCATTATACAATGTTTCTAACGCAAAATCAACCATAGAGGAAAATTGTACTATCCCCATGTGATGAAATGGTGGCACAAACTGACTTTTCACAACAATATTAAAAGTATCTAACTTTGAATATGCAATATACACAGCATCATCCTCTAATTTCGATATACAAGAATAAAAACTGTAATCATCTGATATACATTCCTCAGAATTAATTCTCACTTCTTGATTCTCAATTTTGTTACATTTAAAAAAATAAGTAAATGCAATTTCCTAGCTAAACAGAACATATATTTTTTTAATGCTAAGACTAAAAGCCCTCTTGCTATACATTAAATGCATCGCAGATTTGAGGAGGGTATGCATTTTCTTGCAGCAGACAGTTGTCATCTACCCCATTTAATAAATTCTTTACCCTATGAGGAATTCCTTCGGGTTCAAAGACTTTTTAACAATGGCCCAGATTTATTATGTGAGCTTAATATAACAGCTAAATTATTTATTGAAAGGGGCTATTGTAAACAAAATGTATATGTTTTGATGAACAAAGCTAAAGGGAATCTCCATAGACAAAGAAATAGTCCACAAATATGGCAATCTACTAATATAAATAATAATAAAATGTCCAATTTAAGAAACATTTATGTGGTCACTACTTATGACATTTTATCTAGTGAAGTAAAAGGTATGATTAAACATTACTGGAATTTTCTTTTAAAGTTTAAAGAACTTTCTGAGAAAATGTACAAGGTACCCATATTTTCATACCGTAAGGGTAAAAGCATTTGAGATATATTAGTACATGCTAATTTCTCTACCCCTAACTGCAGTATTGATCCTATGATTAGTATAGTAGGCACATTTCCATGTGGAAGATGTAGTGTATGTAAATATGCATGTAATACATTCAAGTAAATTAATGGGATCGCTTTTAGACCAAACCATAAGTTTTCATGTAATACAGAAGATATAATTTATGCTATAAAGTGCCCTTGCAATATGTTCTATGTGGGTGAAAGCAATTGGGCTTTTCAGCTTAGAATCCAGAAACATGTTAGGGACATTAAAAATGCTAAGCCTGAAAGCCCTCTTGCAATTCATTTTGAAAAATATCATAACAAAAGTCCAGATGGTTTACAGTGGACTGTATTAGAACATATTTGTGGAAAGAGATGCAATTTGGATGTTAGGAAAAAGCTTTTGTATAAAGAGACTGTTTATATTTTAAAGTATGGGTCTTTAAGTCCAGTAGGCATTAATGTGGAATGTAATTGGAAAGTTTTTTTAGTTTAATTGAAAGCAATTATGTAATTAATGATAGTTGGCTGTGCTATAAATGCTTGGGTATTTCTTGTGTCTGTTATTCTCCTTTGAAGGCTCTAAGCTGAGGTGCTAGGGAATTTTTATTAAATTTTCTACATTGGATCCTGGTTGCATCATTTTTCCTGTCTGGCCAGAAGTGGTGAATGTGTTTTACAGTTGCCATGTCTGGGATTAGAACTCCTATGTCACACTGCATTATTACACAGTTATAGCATGCGCCACGGAGCTTACTGTGTGACTTCTTCCCCAAAGGTGTATATCAAAGTGAATGACATCAGCAAGCTTGTCAAAGTAGGGCAATGGAAGTTGTAGTGAGTGTGAATGGCTTCAAAAGCATTGATTCCTACACACACACACACACACACACACACACACACACACACACACACACACACACACACACACACACACACAAAGTTATACAGTTGCCATGCCTGGGATTAGAACTCCTACCTAACTACTACATCACACTACAGCATTATGCAGTTATAGCACACGCCACAGAGCTTACTTTACTTCTCCTTCCTCAAAGGTGTCTATCAAAATGAATGACATCAACAGGCTTGCCAAAGTAGAGCAATGGAAGTTGTAGTGACTGTGAATGGCCTCAAAAGCATTGATCCCTGCACAGACAAGCAAACACATGCACAAAGTTATACAGTTGCAATGTCTGGGATTAGAACTTCTACCTAACTAATAAACCACATTACAGCATTATGCAGTTATAACACATGCCATGGAGCTTATAGGACTACTCCTTTTCCAAAGGTGTATTTCAAGGTGAATGACAGCAGGCTTGCCAAAATAGGGCAATGGGAAGTGTAGTGACTGTGATTAGCCACAAAAGCATTGATCCCTACACACACACACACACACACACACACACACACACACACACACACACACACACACACAGTTGCCATGTCTGGAATTAGAACTCTTACCTAACTAGTACATCACACTATAGCATTACGCAGTTGTAGCACATGCCATGGAACTTATAGGGCTACTTTTTCACCAAAGGTGTATTTCAAGGTGAAGACATCAGCAGGCTTGCCATAGTAGGGCAATGGGGAGTGCATTGTGTGTGCATGGGCCTTAACCCATTCATCTGGAAGCAGACACACAACACTCAGGCACACAGGTTTATATTTCACAGGTACATGTATACAACTACTAGATGAATACTGACTTGTGCAGTCATGTTACACAGTTATCACAAGCACCACAGACTCTATAGTGCTGAGGGATAACAGAGACAAATGTCTACAGTGATTGACATTTGTACATCATGTAGGTTTAGCCAGTTGGATGTGTGCTGGGTGGGGCAGGCCTGGTGATGGGAGGCTCTTTGTCATTGTCTGTCACTCTCTTCCACACATCTATGTATCTGTAATTTTGGCTTATTATAGTGTGTTGTCCTTGCATATATGTGTGTATTCCTATCCAACGTGTGTGCAAAGTATGACTGGTGTGCAATGAGTGTGTGCACAAACATCTGTGACTGTCAGATATGTATAGTCCACTGTTGTTGCCAGACATGGGCTTCATTTCTGTAAGTGTGGGAGCATGCCTAGTATGACCTTCTGTATTGAATGTGTGAATCCATTCCAGGTAGTTTGTATTCCAGTGCAGGCTTTTGTGTTGTACACCTACAGCTAGCAACCTGTTTCTGTGTGATATATGTAGATCGGTTGACAATATGGGGTCAAAATGGACAAAGGATAGTGGGTTAATGTAGGTAATTGTGTCTGTGCTGCTTTTGCTAGACGGTCTTGGTGTTAGCAGAGATATTCTGACATATATACTGTTTTACACTGTGATGTTTTATGTCATCAACTACTGTCAGGTATACATATTTGCTTGCAGTAATTTCCTGTGGAACACAGGGTGAATGCAGCTGTGTCCAGTATTGTGGTCTGCAGCCTACATATTCTTGCACAACCATGCCATTCTGGAGGGGAAGCTGCAGACACTTGCTGGTGGGTCTGTGTAAATGGTTCAGCACCTTGGTACAGTGGTGGCTGAGGATCCCATGCTTGTACATCCATCGACGTGACAGTATGGCCATATCCTGCTGTGGCCATACCTCACAGCTGTACAGATTCATGCAGGTTACCCAGAGGCCGGTGTCATATTTCTGGAGATTACTCCTTCACATTGTGGTTTAGGAGCAGGTTTGTAGCCACCCATTCCTGTGTTTTCAGGCAGGGATATATGTGCTCACGGCTGAGTTTCGGACTTCACACACGCCATGCCGTCCATTATTCTATCCTATTCCAAACATTTTGAAAACATTATCTAATAAGTTTCCTATAGTTATCACTTCATCCCAGCAGTAATTTGGTGTTGGTCCACAGTTCATGCAGTAGGACATGGTGGGCATGTTACTGGGATTTGTCAACATGGCCTTGCATTTGGGTTCTGTGGATTGTGTTATGTTATTATTTGGGAGTCCATGACATAACGTACATTGGCAGTACATGTGAGACACAGGCCTTTGGCAGAGGAATGTAGGGGATTTGGTAGTGATGCAGGCCATCTGTAGCAGGCCATTGCATTGTGTAACTCCTACAGTCCCAGACTGCAAGACACTATATTCCCCTGGGGTGACAGGGTAGGTGTGCAAGGTGTTATTGCCAATACTTTCTGTTATTATTGATCCAGTGGTGCGGATGCTGGCAGGGTGCTGCTTACAGCTAGGGACACACCTGCATGGGAGACCTCTTCTGCATGCTACATTCTGTGGCTATTGCCATACAGAGGTGGGGTCATATTGTACTCATTCCCAACATCAGGGATAAGACCTGTGAGGTGGATGAGCTGGGTGCATGTGTGCTATGGATACTACTTGCATCTAACTCACAGATATACATGGGGTATTCCATTTATGCTGTCTTGTGCAGGGGCATCAGCAGTTTCTCAATACTTCATACCTGTGACCTTTGTGGTCTGCCAGTGTTTGGCCAGATGACATTGGTATTCCTTACTACAAACCCAAATAATGTGCTGCTAACCTGTATGTACAATTCCAAAGGTGTGTCCATTTGACAGTAACATATTATACACTGTCTGAATGGAATACTTCCACCTGTTTGTATGTCTGTGCCCACATTCATGCCATGTCCATCTTTCAGATGGTGACAGATATTACATCCAAACATTTACTATGGCTTACTGCTGGAATGTGTTTTGCTGGGATGCATTGTGTTTGGCACTGCAGTTGTGAGAACTTGGCCCTGTCATCGGCAGTGCTGGCCAGTGGTCACCAGGTCAAACCTCACCATGCCTACATGCTGACCACTCTCACACAATATACAACACACACCAACCTAACAAATGCAGCCCTGCATATTGTACATGTGCTACAATCTATCCTGCTACTTTGGCCAGCTCAGGCAATTTGTGCTCCACTGTTATTATACCTACACATACATATTACTACATTTCTACATAGAATTGTGGGGGGTGGGGGCACACCTGACAACTGTACACATTTGCTATGACTGTACTGGTATTTCAGGTACTCAATTTCATTCTGTATTCTGACCTGTCATACAGACTAGAGGCATATCAGTGTACTACAGTTTTTAGGTTTGATTGATCTACATTTCAGTTTCACACTTCTTACCCTTCAGAACTAACATCCCACTGCCTGACCTGTTGTAGTCTGCCTGTGTAGGTCTGAAGGGGGCTGGTATCCATAACCATCAATCAAATGCCTTAGCACAGCCTTTGTTTGTGTTTGTCTACTCCTGTCCTGCCAGCTGAGACTGTTGTTGGGTATGTGAGCCTCCCTGACTGGCATGTGTGTGTCCTATGGACACACATTTGGCCTACCCCATTTCCTGCAGTGAGTTTTGTCACTTTGTCTAGTACTGGCTAGTATGGTGACACCGGTATTTGTTACAGATTTCATGCTGCCACTATAGGTATCTACTATCTGCTGGCATCCTATTCAGCCACCCGATTCCCTTGCATGCTCACATCCATACCATAGATACAAGTAACAAAACATACTACTCCATTCAGCAATTGATAGGGAGAGTGACTTACCTTGTAGCTGTGCCAGTACTGAGGATGGTGCTGGAGGGCTGACTATGTCGGATGCACATAGTACACTCACTATTCATGGTTAAGCACAGCTAGTGTCATGTCTGGCATCCCTTTTACTGCATGTGTGAGTCAGAGAGAGGTGTCATTCCCTGGGACCCTACTGGGTCAGTGAATGTGCTATGCATTGCCTCTTTGCCAAGGCTTGGGCATACTGGACATACTGGGCACGCCTCCTTCTGCCTACTGGGGAAGGCTCAAGTTGTTCCTCTTCCAAGTCACTCTGTGCCTGTGCAGGCCTTGACAATGGTGGGGGGCTGTGTGGCCCTGCCCCGTGCTGTTCCTAGTGTAGCTGTTTCCACAGGATCATATTGTGTAGCATGGCACATACAATGACAATTTGGGTACATGTAGCTGGTGAGTACTGCAAGGTTCATAGGTTCATAGGTTCATACTAGGCTATCTGCCCTAGGGCATTTATAAGCCTAGCTAGAGTATGTTTGGCTTTCGCCACCCATTTTAAATTAATTTTGCTATGCCCTTTTTCGAGGTTAGTATACTGTGCCTCTGTCTAACAGTGACACAGAAGTGATACCCAGGGTAAACCTACGATCTCCCATCCACTCATCAAGATTCCTCTTGAAGAGAGTCAATGAGGGACTCTGCCTAACCTGGACTGGGATTTTATTCCAGAGTGAAGGGAGCCTCTGGATTATGAATCTGTCCCTCCAGCATGTCCTATTTATTTCAGTGCTGAGGTTCAAGTCTCTCGAGCGTGTAGCTCAGCGAGATTTGGATTTTTTGAGGTGCAGCATGTCCCTTAATTCCGGGTTGGACATGGCTTTAATATGTCAGGCACAGGTCGCCTCTGAGCAGGCGGTATGCCACTGAGTAGAGCTGGAGTTTTTTTAACCGGGCAGCATATGGCATCTGTTTGAGCCCTTCGATCCTCTTGGTTAGGTACTTTTGGGGTCTTTTCAGTTGCTGCAGGTGTTTGGTAAGGTACATCCCAAAAGGGGCATTGTACTCAATTATGCTACATTGGATATGTCCGGGTACCGGAACCGTGACTTGAGCATCCCAAACACATGCTCTGTTATGACTCTGGTCTGTGCGTGTGCCTCATTATGGAGTTCTTGTTTGGGTGTGTGTGCCACGGCTCCAGTGCATAACCAGCATCCCCCACTAGGTGGCCATAAGGGATATCCCCATTGGCAAATCTCTGGTACAGCTGCATCATATGCCAGATGTGGGAGTTGTGATAGCTTCCAGGGCAACCAGCACACACATTCATTATAATGCCCTGGGCATCGCACACAAACTGGCAGTTGATGGAGGGGAAGCCCTTGTGGTTGATGTAGACCCTACTCCGCTCACTGAGTGGTGCTTTGATGTGTATGTGCGTGCCGTCTTTGGCACCCACTACCTTAGGGTATTCTGCTATTTGGTGGAAGAGATGCATACTACTGATCAACGCCTCACGGCTGTTATGGAAATATATGTGCTCACTGGCATGTGCTGACATGGCCTCCAGGAACTGGTAGAGTACCCTGGATTCTGATGCCTGTGTGATCCCCATGATATCCCCAGTTGGCCTTTGGAAGGTACCTGTGGCTAGTATTCTTAGGCCTACACATTCCTTGGCATCCACTGGGATTGGTTCCCCTCTGTTGGTTCTGTGTGTGAGGCGTGGCCGGCATAGCTCAACAATTTGCTGTAGGAGGTCCCTGTCCACCCTATAGTGCTCCACTATCTCCAGCTCATGTAGCCCCTGGTACGTTACCCTGGGTCTGTACACTCTTCTCCTTCTCCTCACTGTGGGTTGGTCATCAGCATTCTCATCCTCACCACCCTCAGCCTCTTCCACATGTTGATTTATGACAGCTGCTGCAGCCGTTATCATTTTGTTGCTTTTGTTTGGTAAAATTTCCCCGCTTGTGTACAACGGTGGTGAAGAGCTTTTGCAAAAAAACAGAGGGAAAGATGTTTGCATAGTTTATAGTAGTGTGCTGGGCTGAGGTGCTACCTTTGTAATTGGCTGATTCTGATACATTTCACCTGCCAGCTATGCTATTTCTCCTCGATTACCTTCCTACTGCTGTTTTCCCTTCCCATTGCCTTCCTGTTTAAGCCTAGGAGTGTTCCTCACAAACACAGTGCTCAGATGTGCACAGAGCTGCAATTTCCTGGTTTATTTTTTTTCCCTTTAAAACATGATGTGCAGCATGCACACCCACTTAGGCAATGTAAAGAGTGCTTGGCAGCTTCAGACACCCCCGTGCTTAGCTCTGCTAAGCTAAGGGCAAACCAGAGGGGCTTCAATAAGCTTACAGTATGCCTGACACAACCCTCTATGATGTCACCTAGCTCTTAGGCTTGTACCATGGTCTTCCTGCACTTACATGGTTGGGTGCAGGCTAGCCGTGAGGGGGGAATCTGGGATTCAGTATCATTCCCCTCATTTGCATAGGATTGCCTGCTAATACCTAGTTACAAGTCTGACACTGAGCCTTTCCCCTTAGCAACGACTATTCACTGGCTATGTTGTCTTCTGCCTGCCATTGAGTATAATGGCAAAATTGTGATTTTGGATAGAATGCTTTTTTTTAAGGTTTTTTTTTATTATTTTCTGGCCGATCCAGTTTGCCTGCCGCTGCCCTACGTTTAAACGGCTAAAATCCGCCAAAAAAAAAAAAGTTATTTTTTTTATTTTTGCAACTGTTTTCCATGCCAATGGCCATATATTTGACCATTGGCATGCTTTACAAGTTACATACACCCTTTATTTGGAACTGTCATGGCTCTGTTTTGTAGTTTGCAGAAATGTACTCGGTTACTAACCGAGTACATTTCTGCAGATTACACTAGTCCTGCATGGCCAGCTGCCAGCTTCCTGGATCACAAATTCACCTCTTTTGCATGGTTTTCACCTGGAAATGGGGTAATTTGCATTTAGGAGCTGTGTCCATGCAGGAATAGTGCAGGAGCACTCATGCACATCCTGGGAGCTTCTTCCTGGATCTCTCTGCAGCCATATTGCCTCCAGCAACTCCTGCACTATTCCTGCATACCATGCAGAGCTTGCTGAATCCCAGGGCTTATCTTTAAAAATGTGCTCAGTTTGGAAGTCTTGCAGAGACAGTAACATCATACTGATGGTGAGTGTGAGACAAACAGCATTACCCAGAAGGCTGTTTGTCAGACATCAGAAGAACAGCCAGTGACTGAAGGTTTCTGCACAACAGAAGTGAGAAGGAACCATGACACATTCTCATTGTATAGTAAATGGTGAAACTTTGAGAAATGTTAAGACAAAAGCAAAAGTAGGGAAGGAGAGAGGAAAGTGGCAGCTGAAAGTAGAATGATTCAACTCACATTTACAGAAATGCTTTAACACAAATGTGAGAATCCTTTGATTATCCAAAGGAGATGGATGCACACAGAATCTCAAATAAAACCTCAAAAATCATAGTTCATTCACCCCAAATTTGTACCAAAATATTAACCTGCTCCCCAAAGGAATCATGTTAAAGCCTGTTTTTGAGTTTCACTGTATTGTGATTTGGGGATTTGTCGAATTAGGATCAGTGTTGTTAGTATAGATAGATAAACTGAGATATAGATATAGATATAGAAGATACAAAACATGAAGATGAAGTCCAGATACTGAGATTAGAATTTGGCAGAGTATTATGTTAGACTGAACAGAGGTTATCAAAGCAACTTCATCCATTTATTATTATTTGCATCAAGAAAGCTAAATTGAAAGCATTCAGTAAAAGAAAGCTACAGCAAAAATTACACTCAGAATGGAAATCTTTATGGAAAAAATGAAATGCTTTTCCAGTTAAACGTTAATTGTACATGAATGTTTTAAAATAACTGCAGTTTAAAGTAATTAACATCCTTTATTTTGGCAAGTGATCTAATAGCTTGATTCATTTTTTTAAGGAAAAATAATTTTCTTCCTTTCCTACGAACATTAGAGAATGGCAGTAGTGAATAAGGAGCATTACACAAAAGTGAAGACTTTATGTAGCTCATACTTTTTTTAGTTTTAGTACTGGTGCTAAAAGACGATGGTTTATGAATGCTTTATAGGGATGTAATGAACTCTTACTGTCAGAAAGTGCTACTTCTTTAATCTGTAATAAATTGTGTGGATATTTTTTCTGCCTCTCAAATGTGCCTTAAAATTATGCAAAATTAAATTATTTTCTCATAAATGCTATGCTGTGAACATGAAGTGACTAACCATTAAATCTTTTTCATTATGAAAGGAGTTCTCAAGCTTTTGGAAATCTCAAGTTCTTTATCAATTTATTGTGTGAGTGGGAAAGGCATTCATGTGTAAGAACCATAATTCACCCTGCTCTGGCTTGTAATGAAGTCATGCATCAGAGTGGTCAGATTACTCATTTTATTAGTAATAAGTAATTTAACCCTTAAAGGAACAAACACAGTATGCAAGAGATGTGCATACATCATTTAATTGGATTTAAAAATCTTACATACAAACAATGTTGTCAAGAACACACTTACATCCACCACACAATGTCCACCACATAGACTAACTTATGCTGAGGTACTAAAAAGCAGTCTTCCCAAACCTCAAAGACCTCCTAAGCGTATAAACAGGAATACATATCTTCAGCAATCTCTAAAGCAGTCATCAAAAGCAACAACAAGCACTGCACATATGCCTGCACTCAAAGAAGCATCAACAGCAAAGCCCATAAGGCAAGCCAACACATTTCCCAGGACTCTTGTCATGGATGACTCCATTGTACGACACACAGATGTCCCACTCACCAGACTTAACAAGGAAAAGAAAACAGTTGCTTATCTGAGGCCAAGATCTGTTATATATGCACTTAAGTCATTTCTCTACAGGTGCACTATGATTCTATCATAGTCCATGTGGGTGTTAATGACCCGAGACATACCTCCCTAGACTATATGAAGAGAGACATTGCTGATCTATCTAAGTATGTGTCTTTAACAAGTACGCATCTTGCATTGAACAGCACTCTACCTACACCAAGATATTGCCACAGTTTGAGATTGATTTCAATAATTTGCTTAGTTTCTGGTGGCTTTCCAGGGGGATTCAATATCAGTCATCATGGGAGGGCATGGTTAATAAATCACATTGCTTTGCAAAGGCTAGTCTGTACATGTCTCCCCTAGGTTTCTGAATATTGCCTAAAACTTTATCCACTTCCTTAGAACCTTTGTTAGGCAATGCCAAATTGACAAACCTACCAACATAGCAAATAAAACCCAAAGAAACTTAAAAGTGTTACTGCTCAATGTTAGGAGCCTAAAAAGAAATTCCACACCCTACAGGCTCTCCTGAGGTTAATGAATATAGACATTTGTGCCATTACTGAGACATACTCCAGGATTTACTAATCTTCTGTGCAGGACTAGCTTAGTCCTGCACAGAAGCAGACGTTTAGGAGCAGGACGGCAGTGCGCCATGCATAGTAATGAGACGTGCTGCCTGAGCTCCTAATCCTACACGGAGCATGTCACACTGCAGGGGGCATGTCTGAGAGCAGAGCTCTCATAATATACATACCTCTGCAATGAAGAACAGCTGAAAGGGCTAAGAAGTGAGGGAGACCACTCATAGGTGTCCTACAACAGGTGTCTCGTGTACAACAGCAAGTATATAGAAATAAAATGAACAAACCCTTTTATTTAAAACTCTGATTAAAGCTAACTGTAGGTGTGTGGGTGTGCCCAACACTTAGCTATGGTTAATGCAGCTTAAATGTCTGAAGAAGATAACAAGGAAGATATATGCAAATGAAGCAGCATAGCAACAGTGTAGTGGGCAGAGCATTCACCTTACGATCAGCTATTCCCAGTTTGAGTCCCACTGCAGCAGATTCCATTTTCCATGACAAAGCACATTATGACCAATATGTTTGTTGCATAACTCACTAAATAACATATATTTATGAACTGGAGTACTGGAGTAAATGCACAGGTGAGGTGTTAGTGTCATAATGAATAAAGCACTAGTAAGCAGGTATAAGCACCAATAAGCAGTAGTAAGCATATATAAGCACTAGTAAGCGTGTTTAAGCCCGTTTGTGCAGGGGTAAAAAATGTGCACACAGGTTAAGCAATATTGAAGCTAACTCTCTGTAAGCATATGTAACCGGAGGTTAGCATTGCTTACCCTCACGCAAACCCACACAAACCCACCTACAAATGCTCAAAAGTGCCTTAATCACTCTGTATCCAATGGCCCTTGTTCTGCCCATCAACAAAATAAACAGCTTTGCAGGTCTTGAACCCAGGATCTAATACACTATAGTCACAGTAGTTAACCACCAAGCCATCACAGAAGTACAGAAGAATGAGGTATCAGCAAACAAGTCTTCACTATAGTAAAATCAAACTGAACCTGTGAAAGGAATCAGTATACAGACATATGTTCCATAACCCACTACATAACACTCCTTGAGGAGTGGTTCCAGCCCAGCAACTTGTAGCTTATTGGCCGTTTTGGGCCATTTGCTATCTCTTTCTAACCCCCTGCTTTAAAGCCAGCTTTAGCGCGCTTTTGTACTTGTAATTTAAAGTTTGTCCTGTTTGTTGCATTTACCTGTTGAGGCTACACACTCAAGTGCGCTAGCCTGTGTTACATATTTATTGCATTTTCCTGCTGTTTGTTGCAAAAAAGAAAAAAAAAATGATCCTTGTTTTCCATCTTTCCTGACCTAGAGTAGTACAAATACAGGCTTTGCTGTATTCTGGACTTTTGGAAAGCTCCTGTGTTGCCCATTTCTTTTCTTGGATAAAG
This sequence comes from Protopterus annectens, assembly GCF_019279795.1. Taxonomy (NCBI): domain Eukaryota; kingdom Metazoa; phylum Chordata; order Ceratodontiformes; family Protopteridae; genus Protopterus; species Protopterus annectens. Next base: position 1,545,471,290 of record NC_056728.1, read on the forward strand.
GGAGGCTTCTTTGTTCACCAGTGGCAGTGAGGAGCTTAGAGCAGCCTATCTATCCCTGGAGGAGTGTTCCCAGCACAAGAATCTGGTAGTCTATTGGCTGTTTTGGGCCAATTTCTAGCTCTTTCAAGTCCCCCTGTATAAAACCCGCTTTGGCGCGTTTTTTGCACTTGTTACTACTCAGCCAAGCTCCTTGTGGTCTTGCAGAGTGGTGCTAGCAGCAGAGAGGCTAAAAGAGCGACTGCTAACCTGATAAAAGTGTTTTTCTGCTACTACCTGGTTGACTGTCTGATCTAGCTAAACTGCAAGTATTTCTGCATTCTTGAACTGTTTTAAACTGTTTAAAGTTGTTTTTGCACCTGCACTTTTAAAGTTTGTCCTGTTTGTTGCATTTACCTGTTGAGGCTACACACTCAAGTGTGCTAGCCTGTGTTATATATTTATTGCATTTTCCTGCTGTTTGCTGCAAAAAAGGAAAAAAAAACAAAAAAAATTATCCTTGTTTCCCATCTTTTCTGACCTAGAGTAGTCCAAATACAGGCTTTGTTGTATTCTGGACTTTTGGAAAATTTCTGTGTTGCCCATTTCCTTTCTTGGATAAAGGAAGGCTTCTTTGTTTACCAGTGACAGTGGGGAGCTTAGAGCAGCATATCTATCCCTGGAGGAGTGTTCCCAGCACAAGAATCTGGTAGTCTATTGGCCGTTTTGGGCCAATTTCTAGCTCTTTCAAGTCCCCCTGTATAAAACCTGCTTTGGCGCATTTTTTTCACTTGTTACTACTCAGCCAAGCTCCTCGTGGTCCTGCAGAGTGGTGCTAGCAGCAGAGAGGCTAAAAGAGCAACTGCTAACCTGATAAAAGTGTTTTTTTGCTGCTACTACCTGGGCGACTGTCCGATCTAGCTAAACTGCAAGTATTTCTGCTTCTTGAACTGTTTTAAACTGTTTAAAGTTGTTTTTCCACCTGCACTTTTAAAGTTTGCCCTGTTTGTTGCATTTACCTGTTGAGGCTACACACTCAAGTGTGCTAGCCTGTGTTACATATTTATTGCATTTTCCTGCTGTTTGTTGCAAAAAAAGAAAAAAAAATTATCCTTGTTTCCCGTCTTTCCTGACCTAGAGTAGTCCAAATACAGGCTTTGCTGTATTCTGGACTTTTGGAAAGTTCCTGTGTTGCCCATTTCGTTTCTTGGATAAATGGAGGCTTCTTTGTTCACCAGTGGCAGTGGGGAGCTTAGAGCAGCCTATCTATCCCTGGAGGAGTGTTCCCAGCACAAGAATCTGGCAGTCTATTGGCCATTTTGGGCCAATTTATATCTCTTTCAAGTCCCCCCTGTATAAAACCCGCTTTAGCGTAATTTTGCGCATAGCACAGCATCAGGCAACGCCGCTTAATTGGGTTTAAATCATTCTCGGCTGCAGAAAGTCTGCTCTTCACTTTTTCCCTTAGAACTGATCTAGTTCTCATAATAAACACCCTATTCCTACTCTAAAGCCTGGCACTTGCTCACTAACGCAATTATATAAGTCAGCACTAAAAAATTAAAAGCACTACACCCTCACAAACTCCCCTTGAGTACCTTATTCCCCATTGGCCCTTTTTTCAATTAAAAAGGAATTCCCAATACTATTCTAGCATGTCCAAAGGTCAGTTGACAATCTCCTCTCCGGTCCAGCTGGTGAATCTTAGAATCTTGAGGCAATGTTACAACTGCCTCATGTACACAGACAACCTTCTCCTCCTCCCAACAAATTCCAACACATGTGAGAGATGCCACCATATAGCCAAACTGGAGGCTAAGCTCTCTCAACTCAGTACTGGCGTAACCAGTCAGAAGGAGAAGGAAACCACACTCACTACAATTCCAGTCTCACATAGACCTACCACGACAGCAAACCAAACACATAAACACACAAAAACATACTCGGAGGCTCTAAATAAAAATCTGCCTAAGCAACAGAGACCTCCAAAGCAGAAACCAAAGCAACTGCTACCCCAAAACAAAACATGTGCAACACATAGCTCACAAAGCCAGTGTGCCGAACAGTTACAACCCTTAAGGCTAAACAACACACATGATACACTTGTAATAGGTGACTCTATCGTCAGGCACACTGACATCCCGCTCACCAGGCTGAACAAGGAGAAGGTCAGGGTGAGCTGCCTGTTGGGCGCTAGGATCCGCCACATAACACAAGCACTCAGGTCACTCCAAGGCAAGTACAAATATGACTCAGTCATTGTCCATGCTGGTGTGAATGACCTGAGACATGCCTCCCTGGACTACATGAAAAGTGACATAGAGGAGCTCTCTGAGCATGTAGCTCAGGCCGGTATGACCCTGACCTTGAGTAGCATCTTACCCTCACCAAGAATGATGCCACAATATGAAGACAAGATGATCAATTTCAACAATTGGCTTAAGTATTGGTGTCATTCGGGTTCAGGCACCTAGGCGGTGCGACAACCCACTGTGAGACAACTGGATGTGGACAGATGGCAGTATGGAAGGTTAGCTGCAGTGACAAATGCCTGCAGACAATTCCCTGCGAAAAGAAAAGAACCCCCAGCACCCTAACCACAGGTGTGAGACAAAAACCCTGTATGTGATCTACACACTACGCCCCCTAGAAAACACCGTGTGCAACTAACACTGTAACATGTGCCTAGAATAGGATGCCAAGTGGGCATTAAAGTGGTACACTGAAACCTGTGTGCTGTGGCACATTTTTATAAGCTATGATTATATCATGGTTTAGTATGCACCAAGCACTTCCCACATTACTTTACATTTTGCATTAATAAAGGCTTTGCCCACAGCACACAGGTTTCAGTGTACCACTTTAATGCCCACTTGGCATCCTATTCTAGGCACATGTTACAGTGTTAGTTGCACATGGTGTTTTCTAGGGGGCGTAGTGTGTAGATCACATACGGGGTTTTGTCTCACACCTGTGGTTAGGGTGCAGGGGGTTCTTTTCTTTTCGCAGGGAATTGTCTGCAGGCATTTGTCACTGCAGCTAAACTTCCATACTGCCATCTGTCCACATCCAGTTGTCTCATAGTGGGTTGTCGCACCGCCTAGGTGCCTGAACCAGTGTCATTCAAAGGGGATCCAATGCCTGTCAGCCTGGGATGACATGATCGACAAGCCACAATGCTTCGCTAGGGACGGCTTGCACCTGTCACCCCTGGGCTTTCGGATATTGGCAAAGGCTCTTGCCTACCCCATAGTGCCTTTTTTAGGCAAGGCTCAAAATACAAACCCACCTCCATAGGTATCACAAAGGATAAGAAACTAAGAATAATGCTACTCAATGCCAGAAGTCTAAACCTCAAGATGAATTCACTCGAAACTTTCCTTAGCATGGAGAACATCGATATCTGTGCAGTAACAGAAACCTGGTTCAAGGCTCCCGAGAGCACCCCAGCCCTACCAGGTTATACCTCATACCATGTTTTTTGGCCCCAAAACTTGGACCAAACCACAAAAGGAGGGGGAGTATCAATATTCAGCAAAGATACCAACACCTCCAGGTTGGTGGCACAGCACGAAGCATCAGAGACTATCCATGTGCAACTAACAGTGGGTAAAACTGCCTTCCAGTTTATAGCCTGCTACAGACCACCCTCCCAAACCCAGGAACCCCACTCGGCCTTCCTGAGAACACTGGAAAATATGAAGGTCTCTCCAAACACCATTATATTGGGTGACTTCAACTACCCAAACATAGACTGGGAGCATTACTCTAGCTCCAACACCCTGGCCCAAAGGTTCCTAGAATTTCTAAACTCAAATGCTATAGAACAGCTTGTTACCACTCCCACAAGAGGGGAAAACATACTGGACCTGATCATCACAAACATGGGGACTCTGCTCCAGACCAGAAGTGTATCCCTCACTGGTAAGATCAGACCATAAACTAATCTCACTAGATATTCACATCCCGACCCCAGCCCCTGCCCAGAAACCACAGTGAAAAACTTCTCTAAAGCAAATTTCACACTCCTCAAAATCGAGGTGGAATCCTTCAAAGCCCCTGGGCCTGTGGAAAATATGGCCCAGACCACAGAATTCTTTATAAACACATTCTGTCAACACCTTCAGCAATGCATGGATCATGCAATCCCAAACAAAACCAAGACCCAATCCTCCAAAGGCAGGCGTCCTGTCTGGTGGACCCCAGCCATAAACAAACTATACAATAGAAGGAGGAAGCTACTACATGATAGAGCAAAATCCCAAAAAGGGAAGGCATCTCTGATCAGTATTATCAAAAAACTATGGGCACTCATAAAATTGTCTAAGGGCAGCTTCGAGAGAAAAATTGCACAGGACACTAAGGATAATCACAAGGCTTTCTTTAGTTATGTTAGAAACCTGGGTGGGAATTCCCAGATATGCTCAGAATTAGTCCAAAATGACAAAAAATACACCGGACCCACAGACATTGCAAACATCCTAGCTGACAGGTTTAGTGCAAACTTCTTCCCCCCCTTCCCCACCAAAAGGGCAAATATCTATCCCAGCAGAGTGCTGCCCCCCTGACATCTTAAATGCTCAGGTAAGAGCCGCCCTCTCCAAAGCAAAAAACACAGCATCAATGGGACCAGATGGTGTCCCGGGCTGCGTCCTACATGAACTCCAAGAAGAACTAAACTCAAACATAAAACTACTGTTCAATCTCAGCCTTACTACAGGATATGTACCCAAAGAGTGGCGTACAGCAACAGTGGTCCCTCTCCACAAAGGTGGTGCCTCAACGGATCCTGGAAACTATCACCCCATAAGCCTGACTAGCTTGGTCTGCAAAACTATGGAAAGGATCATCATGGACCTCATAAATAAAGATATTGGGGGCTTACAGACACTGGATCCTACCCAGTTCGGCTTTGTTAAGGGCAGATCCTGCCTCTTAAACCTGGTTGATTTCTTTGAAACAGTCACCAAGGCCATTGACGAGGGGAAGGTGGTCCACACAGCCTACCTGGACCTCGCAAAAGCCTTCGATACAATACCCCACTTGGGCATTATAGATAAGCTCACCAGCTTAAACATAAACCCCTATGTCACTAGATGGGTTGCAAACTGGCTCAAGGACAGAACCCACATGGTTAGAATTGCTGGAGCCATGTCAGACTCCAAACCAGTTACAAGTGGCGTCCCACAAGGCTCAGTCCTGGGACCTCTCTTGTTCGGTATATATTTCTCGGAGGTACAGGCCAACACGGAAGGACTGTGGCTGACCAAGTTTGCAGATGACTGCAAATTGGGTGCCATAATCGACACAAGCATTCCACAAAAGGGCCTCATAGAAACAGACAAGTGGTGCCAGAGCCATGGCCTCAAGCTAAACGCCAAAAAGTGTATAGTCATCCCCTTCGGCAAAAACAAAGTGGCCACAAATTACCACATAGATGGTAATCCATTAAGTACGGAAGAAGTAATTAGGGACCTGGGGACCCAAGTTGATAGCAATCTCACATTCGACAACCACGTGGCCAAAGTGATTAGAAAATCATTTTATATAGCCCACCTAATCATGAAGGGATTCACATCTAGATCAGGGGAAGTCATCATGCCTTTTTACTCATCCCTCATCTGGCCCATAATTGAGTACAATGCCCCTTTTGGGATGTACCTTACCAGACACCTGTAGCAACTGGAAAGATCCCAAAAGTACCTCACCAAGAGGATCAAAGGGCTCAAACAGATGCCATATGCTGCCCAGTTAAAGAAACTCCAGCTCTACTCAGTAGTATACCGCCTGCTCAGAGGCGATCTGTGCCTGACATATAAAGCCATATCCAACCAGGAATTAATGGACATGCTGCACCTCAGAAAATCCAAATCCCATTGAGTTACGTGCTCGAGAGACTTGAACCTCAGCACTGAAATAAATAGGACATGCTGGAGGGACAGATTCATAACCCAGAGGCTCCCTTTTCTCTGGAATAAAATCCCAGTCCAGGTTAGCAGAGTCCCTCATTGACTCTCTTCAAGAGGAATCTTGATGAGTGGATGGGAGATCGTAGATTTACTCCGGGTATCACTTCTGTATCACTGTTAGACAGATGCACAGTATACTAACCTCGGAAAAGGGCATAGCAAAATTCATTTTAAAATGGGTGGCGAAAGCCAAACACACTCTGCTAGGCTTGTAAATGCCCTAGGGCAGATAGCCTAATATAAACCTATGAACCTATGAACCTATAAACATGTGAACTGGAGTACAGCAGTGAGCCCAGAAGTCAGGTGTAATTGTAATAGAGTGTTGAAGTCCCCAATAAAACACAAGGATCCTATACAGTGTATGTACACATGAATCATGGATACCAAGCATACATATAAGATGTAATGAATAATAAACCAATGCCAAAAAGGAAATATAATGCAAAGTCAAATGTAAGCAACGCTAAGCATTGCACAGGCCATCTTAGGAGTTGTAAGCAATGTGTAGGGCAGCTAACTCAATGTGCCCAGTGTTATATCCCTTTAAACAATGCCAGCCATGGATAAGCAGGTTTGCCCATAGCTTAGCCTTTTCAAAACTGGCCAATCATGAAAAAGTGCAGAAAATTGGCTCTACTTAAACCCAAGAGGTGAGAATACATCTCATAACTGGTTGCAGCTTCCCTTGCAGGCACTATGTCAGGAAGGGAAGAGGGTGTGCATTTTCGGGCACAGCTCTAGTGCATCCAGGAGTCCAGAGTCATGGCAGGACTCCTTGTCAAAGACCATGAACAGAGACTGCTGCAGGGCCAGTACCAGGGCTCCCAATATATGGCGGATGTCTGGGACCATCTCACCCGTGAACTCACCAGTGCCACTGCCCAAACTGGTGAGCAGGTCAGGCATCACTATGCTGACCTGAAGTGGCGTAAGGGGGACCTCTTTGACCAGTGGATCCAAGAGGCTAAAATGGCAGGGGAAGTTCCAGCTGTGTGTATCAGTCCACTGCCTGTTTAATAATTGCCAGCTCATGTATATCATGGAAAGATATGGCTAAATATTCCTCTTATGTCCTCCACAGCTGCAATCAAGTGGGCCACAAACCAGGAGTACCATGGATGTCACCTGGAGGGGTTGCAATGCATGGCAGGTCAGTAATACTCTTGCATGTACTGTCATAGGAAATAAATATAAAAGTATTAGTAAATTAATTGCCTGTATAAAACCTGTATTGTTTAAGGCAAGTACTGCATACACCAGAGAATATGGCAGGAAAAGACTCATATAGTATGTACGTAAATAAAAGCGTAATAGCCTAACAATAAAGAGCTAACTGCTGGACTGCATGTGTATACTCTGGTATCATATGGTAATGTAGATTTGCATTCACATAATAGTACTGTTGTAATAAGCACTGTTACCCACACCGTGCACCATACATAGAATGTGTAGGAATGCCTGTATATGACTGGTGTAATCCCCAGAAGCCATTTTGTACAAGTGAGAAACACGTAGAAAACAAGGAAAAGGCAGACAACAAAACTCAAATAGCACATGCAACTGAGATGTGAACTGTTGTTTTTTAGCACACACAGCCATGGTTCGAATCCTGCCAGTGGTAGTAGTCTGCATACAGAATCATACCCCACAACTGTACAGATATGTCCAGAATGTCAATTAAAGTGGCCCATATCTGTTGCCTGTCAACCTGTCCCTCTGGGAAGTCAGTGGGATGATCACAGACATATAGGCAGCAAACAGGAAATACAACTGATTGATAATCATCTATGAGAACAAAGTTGGCACACTAACAACTCCCCAAAACCTTATGAGACTATAAAGCCACATATGTCTCAGTTACACCCCCATCTTGTCAAGCAGTGACCAGAGTGTGTACAGTAACAGAGTGAGATGTATGTGCATAATAGTAATGTGGAATCTGGTACTGTGTTTGGCAACAATCAGATAGTGCTAACAAACATTCCTCCCACAGGTCTGTCAAGTACCAACACTGTGCCCAGAAATACAAGTATAATCCCCTGTACTGGTAGTGTTTACATTGGTATTGTATGGCATTGTGAGTGATGCAGTTACTCTGACTAATGAGGTATTACACATCACTGTCGCCCACACTGTCCTATAAAATATAACTGTCTAGGAAATCTGTTTAAGAGTGTTGTAATACAAGGTCAGAATGCAAAAGCACAGGAGAATTATCGAACAGAAAGCAGATAGGAGATATACAGCAATATCTATATAGCGTACACAACTCTGATGGACAGTGTTTAAGTTGTAGTGGACACAGCCATGGTCTGAATCTTGGGAGTGGAAGTAGGCTGCATACAGAATCATACCCCACAACTGTACAGATGAGACCAGACTGTCCAGTATATCAGCCCATATCTGCTGCATGTCCCCCTGTTCCCCTGGTAAGTCTGTGGGATGATTCCAGATGTTTAGCCAGCAAACAGGGAATACAAGTTTTTGTCCAACATCTATGTGAACAAACCTGTCACTGTAGCAACTCCTGAAACAGGTAGGAGATTAATAAGCCAAGTATGTCTTTTCTACACCCCCATGTTGTCAAGTTGTGACCAGAGTGGGTACAGCCACAGAGTGAGATTAATGTGCATAATACTAATGTGTAATCTGGAACTTTGTGTGGCAACATTCAGGTAGTGTTAACAAACATTGCTCCCACAGGTACGTTGGATACTAACACTGTGCTGAGAAATAAAAAACATTATACCCTGTACTGGTACTGTTCACTGTGGTATTGTAGGGAATTGTGAGTGTGGCAGTTTCTCTGAATAATAAAGTATCACTGATCACTGTTACCCACACTGTGCTACATAATATAACTGTTCAGGAAAGCATGTATATGTGTGGGTCAAATCACTAAAGGTTGGAAAGGGCAATATTCTATGTATGTCCCAGTACACCTGCATGTGGTCAATACATGTCCAGAGTCTGTGCAGAAATAGTTGGATAGCCATGTGCACAACATCAACCCAGAATCTGCGAGCATGTGTAGAAACAGTTAGTTAGTGTTAACATACATTCCCTCCACAGGTATACCAAGTAAGAGGTGTATACTGCAGGTAAAACCAGTTCATGTATAATGATGATGACAGCCATATCACTGTACAAACTAAGGCTATAGGGTAGTGAAGTAAGACTTGTAAGTTACAGATAACAGCATTGACTAGGAAAGGAATGTGGACTACAGGAATATACTAGTTGTTAATTGACATCTTTCTCTCCCCCCACCATATCTCCAACAATAAACAACATACCCACCCCAACGAGTATGTAATGATGCCAATGTTCTGATAATTATATTGAGTTATTCCAACATTGGTGTCATGGTGCCATCAATGTACCTGCATGCTGTTCTTATTGCCACTGTGGTCCCATATATGCATGTGTTCTGTTTGCTATGCAACTGTTCAGCATCTGGTGTCTAGGTTAATGGGAATATCTATGCATGCTGTTATACCTAATCCTGGAATGTGTTGTCTATTACTAACCCACATATGATGATAAACTCTAAACACTATAGCACGTTTGGGAAGGCTGTTCCCAGCAGACCCACCCATCCCACCTCAGCTGGCCATGGCACCGGGCACCAGCATGTCTGGAGCCCAAACCGGGAGCTCTCTGTCCGTTGGTCCTGCACCAACTTCAGATGGAACTGCCTCAGGGGATGGGGCTCACCCCACTGGGAGTGAGATCTGGGTCGTGGTGCATAGCGAGCTCAACCAGGAATTTGGTGATATGCTGTGCCAGCTCGAAGGCTGCATGTCATGATTAGAGGGTCAACCTGGCTCTGCAACTCAGCCCCCAGCACAGCCACCTTCGGGGCTGTGAAGGTGCAGTGGTGACTGCCCATGGGTGGGGACCTGAGTCACACTGTGTCCACTAGGGGGGTCATGGGCTTCCAACTTTCCAACACCTCTCCCCATCAAGGTGTTTACCCCCTACATGTGTCACATACTGCCCCTGTATGCATTTTATTTGTCGTGTCTGTTAACCTACCCAACCTAAATCCCCAAATATACCTACTATCCCTCCCCAACATTCCACTCTCACCTGAAAAAAAAGGGCAATCTGTTCCCAAAAAAAAAAAAACTCGCCCCATACATAGCTGTCCTTTTCGCACACGTGTCCACTGGACACATGCAATCTGGTCTAATTGGTATCACAACTTATTATTGTTATCCTCACCCCCTCCCAGAGGTTTGAGTGTCTAAATCTACCTCCAAATTTAGTGTATATGCATAGCTGTTGCTGTAGAAGGAATGGGCAGCTATGGATCTTCCCCACACCTTTCCTGCACATCCCTAGCTATTTACCCTACTGTCTTTCCCTCTTTGTGACCATTTTTACCACTTTCCTATCAACACTTTTTTCTTTTCTTTTAAAGAAATTAGCATTGGGGTAAGCGGGAGTAAGCACTTTTAAGAGCATTAAGCAGGTTTAATCCTGTTTGCGTGGGGGTAAGCAATGCCTACACAGGTTAAGCAATTTAGAAGCTGAGTATAAGAAACTGTAACCGGAAGTTAGCAGTGCTTACCTCTTCGCAAACCCGCACAAACCCACTTACAACTGCTCAAAAGTGCCTTAATCACTCTGTATCCAATGGCCGTTGGTCTGCCCAACAAGAAAATAAACAGCCTCTGCAAGGATCAAACCCAAGACCCTGCATACCATAGCCAAAGTGATTAACCATTAAGCCATGTCAAATATACATAACCCTGATGTTTTCACAAACATATCATCCAGGCCAGTCATTCAACAGTATAGGGAATGTACTCCAACATGTAGATGTATGTGTGTGTATATATATATATATTAATATATAAATATATATATATATATATAGATATATATATATATATATATATATATATACATATATATATATACATATATCTATATATACATATATATATATATATATATATATATATATATATATATATACACATATATATATCAGCATATAAACATATATACATACAAATGCATATATATATATATATATATATATATATATATATATATATATATATATATATATATATATATATATATATATATATATATATATATATATATATATATATATATATATATATATATATATATATATATATATATATATATATATATATGTAGGTATATACGGACACAGTTATATATATGTAAGCGGATATATATATATATCTATATAGGTATATACGGACATACATCTGTAGATAACAATGGGAACATAACAAAAACATGTATGTTCACATGCACCGTTAATGGGTTGAGAGTCCCCAAACAATATATGTCTTGTACGAATAGGTATAACCCCCCACAGCCAAACACATCCACCCTGCAAGATACATATGTAGAAGGTGCACACAATATGGAACAGCCACTATGCCTACAGTTAAGACTTTAACAACTGGACACTGTATGAGCTACCCATACACATGACAATCGTTGCTTGCAGCATATACCTACAGAGAGGTCATCGGATATAACACTACACACAGGTTTGCATAAATGGGAAACCTTTATTTGTGTACTATTACAGTTGTATATGCCAAGTCATATAGCTGTTTAGACACTGACATCCATATAAACAGAGTAATGCAACTGTGAAACAGTTATACTAATACAACAGTCTGCAAAGGTGTACAAATGTTGTTGTCCAGGCCGAGCCCTTCAAATAGTACAATAGTAAAGACAGACTGGGCCACAGGATACCAAACAATCAACAGTAAGTAATGCAGATGTATAGTTCAGCAGCCTCTATCTACACTCTGTACACAAGCAGTAGGTGGTAAAGACCTCAGCTGACACAATGGGATGAAACTGTTACATCACAAGGCATAACTGACACCATCACAAGCACACTGACAAACAGAACAGTCTGTATGGTAGGAGGCAGTAGGCCTGCATTAACCCAATTTATGTAATTCATTTAAATATAGGTGAACTGTATTGTAATGTACATCCAGATACCTTAAGGCAGCTCACCCCTGATACCCCCACATGTTGTAACAGCCTAGGTTAGTTATGGTGCATCCACCCAGCGTCAGTAATACAGGGCCATATACCACTGTTACATACACTGGCCTCTGGAGTGCATAAGGGCACACATGTATTGTGTAGGTGAAGCCCACACATATATGGACACATGGGGATACAACAGCAGTGGAGTGATGGCAGGAATGGCAGCGTGACATACTCACAGCCCAGTACAGAACAACCCCTGACAGCATGTCATATGTGCAAAGCTTGGTATGTAGGTGGAGGACAGAGGCTGGAACACTGGCCCATATGTGGAAAACTGTTGTCCTACACTAAGCAAGTCATTGGCATTACAGGATAGTCTGCAAAATACCCTTAGTCAGGGATTTGAGGTTAGAAACATAAATGGATGTAGTCATGTACTGTTAGCCCTCAACACACACACACACTGCCAATGAAATATCCAACACAGGACCTGTGTGGTGGACAGACAAAACATAATAGGCAGACCTCTGGCCATCAAGAGGATAGGCCCACAGTTGAGAGCTAAGCAGACAGACTGCATTCCAAGGTAAACTAGTATGTACATACAAACCATGTAAAACCAGGACTATACAAAGCACAACTCTACTCACACTCTGTCTGTATTTCTGGAAACTCCTACAGATATGTACCTTGCCTGAGTCTGCAGGATCTCCTCTGAGAGAGAGAGAGAGAGAGAGAGAGAGAGAGAGAGAGAGAGAGAGAGAGAGAGAGAGAGAGAGAGAGAGAGAGAGACGTAAGGCAAAGTAAAAGCCAAAGGAGGAACAAACCAGACTAACATGCAGCAAACCATCCAGAAATGACATCATTCCCACAACAGGTATGTGAAGTATATATATATATATATATATATATATATATATATATAATTGAATGTAGTAGCTGGTCCATAATAATGGGATAGGTCCATAATAATGGGATAGATGATGCGGAATGATTTATATGTGCCATCAGGTGTTGTAATGATGTTCAACTGAATAACTGCTATGGACAATAGTGTCTGTCCCTGTGGGTAGTGGACCATAGCCATCAACTGTACAGATCAGCACTGACTGACAAGATGTAAGCCATCACTGTGTGTGTTGTGTAATGGGAAGTATGTATATTATGTGGCCAATAGCTGGTGGTGGAAGCAATGCCATTATGATGGACATGTGGGACCCACAGCCCACCACTTGCAGGATACTCAGGTTAATCTGTAATGTAGCATGCAGGAATGCCATATGTGTGTAAAAGGGTTACCTGCAATTGGGTCTTACATATACCCCCTAATGTCAGGCCGTGTCCATATGTGGCACCTGTCTGTGTTGCAGCAACGCAGAACAGTGCAGCTGTGCAGGAAGGTGTGAGATTGTGGACCTGATGTCTGAATGTACCCCACATATAGGTATGCATATCTGTACATATGTCACATATATAATATATAAAGATATATATATATATATATATATATATATATATATATATATATATATATATATATATATCAGCATGTATGTCCACAAATATACAGATACCCATGTGTAGATATATATATATGAACACAAATATACATCACATATATCTACATATATATAGATATATATACCTATATGCACATGTCTACATATATACAAACACACACACAAACATGTTTGTATGTAAATACATGTCCCTTATATTACTACCACAGTGATGCATGCTATGTGCGAGGCACCAGCACACATAGCAATACACACAGATATCTACAGCTGGCAGTGTGTGCAACATGGACGGGTATGTCACATGTTAGTCCCTTGTTGGGACTGTGAAGTATGCAATGGGAATATGGGGAAGTATGGCAGGTATAGTTGTGGAGGTGGTCAGGGTTGGCAGATATAGAGGACAGTCTACAGGGGTGGTATGTGACACATGGTGGGTAAACACCCTGGATGGTGTGTGTGGTCTGTGATGTGGACACCCCATGGGCCCAAATATGGGCACAATGGGAACAAGCCTCCCACCCACTACTACTCACAACAGCAGTCCATGTCCTGATGGTACCTGGCCTGGAGGCTGAGCAGGAGGTGCATGTTGGCCTCTGTGAATGTGTACTGTGTGCCTCAGAGTGATGTAGCACATCTCACATGTGTCTGTGGAGCCTGGTATGGAACAGACCTTGGACCTGACCTCAGGGGACATGAGCGTGTCTGTGTGTGCCCCGGGGGGGGTACAATATCCCCTTGGTTGGTTCCACCTGATGGTAATGCTGGACCAGTACATGAGGAGGCCTCAGGTTGGGACACACATGTGATGTGGCCAGGTATCATGGACAGATGGTTTTGGAGAGGTGGTTCCACTGACCAGTAGTACATATACATGTTATTGTGTCACTGTTATAGAAAATATGTTGGTAGTAATAGTCTACACAATCCCAGAGCATGTCTAACAGCATGCATAGATATCCCCAATAACACAGAATGTCAGATATGCACCAATCACAAAGCAGCAATACCACAGGCATATATGGAACCATAGTTGCCCTGACAATGGCATGCAGGTGAATAGTCTGTAACAGGCCAGCAATGATAGTGTCCACACAGGGAACATGGCTACAATCACATAGCAGAAAGTGTGGCACAATACAATATCTGTCCCACTGGTAGGTAACCTGTAGCTATACCTAATGAGTTTTGTGTACAGTTTGTTGAAGCTGATATGGTGTGGGGGGGGTGTGTGTGTGACAGAGATGTCTATTATGAAATGTGATAACCTTGCTGTATGTGTTGCACAGACCTATTTCCATCTTTAAGTCTTTCAGCCAAGATGTCACATGCATTCTTGCCTACCTATTCGACAGCTGAGAATGATGTGCTTATCACACACCTGATCCAGCACTACCCAGTGCTGATTGTCAGGGCTGCTCATGAACAGCAGGAAAGGACCGCCCTGTGGAGCAACCTAGTCCACATGGTCAATGATGTCAGACTGCAGAACCGCAGTTATGAGCAGGTCCAGCATCATTGTACTGACCTGCTTTGTAATGCCCGTTGGCATGCTGCTGCAGTCCAGGGGGATCACCTCACCACAGGGGGGGCATGCCATCCATCCCCCCCTGAGACATGTGCAGGAGCTCCTGGCCAGCCTTGTGGCACCTGGTCATCCAGCCATCCACCAACCGCTGGACACCTTTGTGGAGGTGGGTGGCACCCATACACTGGACACAAGGCACATCAGTAGACCACTGTTGTGTATACAGTCACATCGGTACAGGTAGATCATGCATATCTGACATGTCAAGATATATTGTGTTTCTGCATTGTAGTGATAAACAGATGTCCAGATGTGGTAGTATTGTGGAAATGTATCATTGATGTATTGTAATACTGCACCCACCCTGTAGCACTGCCACAGGTGTGGCCACTGACATTGCATCTCTCACCCTCTTATGTAGCTTCCTCCGAGATACCACCAAGGCAGCAGGCTGTAGCTGGTGAGTATGGTTTATGTAGATGCTTGCCAACACACCGGGCATGTAATGGCAATGGTATATTCTATGCACACATCTAACACACCTACCCTGAATGCATGCTGTACATTTGCATGTAATGTTGCTGTGAAATGCATGGCGTCACAGGGTTGACCATGGTGGGGTATTGGAAGTGTATGTCAGACACCTGCATGATAACTGACATTCTGTCATTGCAGAATGTGTCCACAAGGAGTAACATAATGGTGGGAGACATGGCCTACAGTAGAGACATGTTCAGAACAACACCCATGTACAGTGCAGCACCAGTGTATATACCTGTAGGACTATGGCAACTGCTGCAGTGATACACTATGGTATAAGGCATTACAGTAGTCCACATTATCATCTGGTTCTAGGCTGTAACATGTGGTGTTCAGTGCATGGGACATTGTAAAGTGACACATATGTGTAGGACTTACTTGTCATGCATCTGCATAAAGGCTGAAGGAGGGGGGGTGTCAGCATGACATACCACTGCACTGCAGCAGGGATCCTAAGGATGCTTGGAATGGCTCTATCTGCACATAGTCAGGTTCAGGACCTGTGTCAGCCATATCCTTACCCCCACAGCAATAGTGATGGCAGTGTGTGAAGACCATGGGATGTGCACATGAGTAGACCTTGCAATCATGCAGAATAGGGAGACATGTGCAGGGCAGACTAAACATACACTGGCAAATGCAGATGGCCCATACTGGTATACCCCTGCCAGGAGTAGTGACTGCTGTAGTACATACAACAAGAGGTGCGATAAGCCATCATGATAAGGGTGTGCATACATATGCCCACACTGTGTATGCATCGTGGTCAGCAGCCGCACACCTACCACAATCTGTAGACACTGCATGTGAAAGTACAGGACATATGTCAC